>NW_015173686.1:1024686-1035606 GCF_001447785.1 Gekko japonicus | reverse complement strand
AGTTGGCCACGCCCAGCAGGAACTCATTAGCATAATAGGCCACACCCAACAGCAGAAACTCATTAGGATTGGCTACATTAGGGGTGTGTGGCCTAACATGCAAAGGAGTTCCTGCAACAAAAAAAGCCCTTTGACAACAAACAAGGTAAACAGAATAAGAAGCAAAAGGTGGGTGTGGCTGGATGACCACACTTCTGCTAACATGGGGGTGCGGCCTATATGCTAATGAGATGTGTTGTCAGGGATGTGGCCTAATATGCTAATGGGTTTATGCTGTTGGGTGTGGTCTATTATGCTAATGAGTTACTGCTGGGCTTTTTCTACAAAAAAAGCCCTGGGCATAAGTGACCATGTAAACCAGTAATTCTCTCAGCTGTAGTCTGGAGCACATCGATGTACCATGTAGACGCTGCTAGTGAGAAATGAATAATGAAGAGTCTGTGGTGGGACAGATGAAGCTGCCTGCTGTGTCTTGGAATGATATCCTGCTGTGGTCTTGCTTCTTTCCAATTAGCCACCACTGGAGAAGGAGGATAATTCTGCTGCGTTCCTGTATTGGATGTTATTGGATCATTCATTCATGACCAATTCAGAGACGCGGGGGGGGGGGGAATCACTTGCTCTCAAAGGAGGCTGCCTGTTGCATGTCTGCATGAGTCACCGCTCTGGCTTTGCCTGCTTCCATTCAAGAAAATGCAGGGATTGCTTCCTCCGATGACATGTGGTCTTGGATGCCCATGGATGTACTGGATGTCCGTATGGTCAGGTCAGAAGCATTTTAGTGTCTTGCAGCTGCGGCGCATGTGGCTCCATGCAAGCGTCACTTTGAAGGACCATCCCCCCTGAGGGTAGGGTAGGCAGTGCAGAGAGAAGGCACAGGGGAGGCGGTGGAGAGAGAGTGAGAGCATGGAGGTGATGCAAAGAAAGAGGGTGAGGAAGGAGGGCAAAGAGGTGGTGCAGAGAGTGAGGGCATGGGGTAGGGTTGCCAGGTCTGGGTTGGAAAATACCTGAAGATTTTGGAGGTGGATCCAAGAGAAGGTGGGGTTTGTGGAGGGGAGGGGCCTCAGCATGGTACAATGCCATAGAGTCCACCTTTTAAAGCAGCCATTTTCTCCAGGGGAGCTGATCTCTGTCAGCTGGAGATCAGGGGTAAAAGCGGGAGATCCCCCGGCCCCACCTGGAGGCTGGCAACCCTAGCATGGGGTGATGCAAAGAAAGAGGGCAGGGAGGGATGGCAGAGAGAGAGAGAGGGCAGGGCAGGCAGTACAGAGAGAAAGGGCAGGAGGGTGATGCAAAGAAAGAGGGGGCGAGGAGGTCGTGCAGTGAGTGAGGGCAGGGGAGGTGATGGAAAGAAAGAGGGGGGCAAGGAGGTCGTGCCGGGAATGAGGGCAGGGGAGGTGATGGAAAAAAAGAGGGGGCGAGGAGGTCGTGCAGGGAGCGAGGGCAGGGGGAATGATGGAAAGAAAGAGGGGGCGAGGAGGTCATGCAGGAAGTGAGGGCAGGAGGAATGATGGAAAGAAAGAGGGGGCGAGGAGGTCATGCAGGAAGTGAGGGCAGGAGGAATGATGGAAAGAAAGAGGGGGCGAGGAGGTCATGCAGGAAGTGAGGGCAGGAGGAATGATGGAAAGAAAGAGGGGGCGAGGAGGTCATGCAGGAAGTGAGGGCAGGAGGAATGATGGAAAGAAAGAGGGGGCGAGGAGGTCATGCAGGAAGTGAGGGCAGGAGGAATGATGGAAAGAAAGAGGGGGCGAGGAGGTCATGCAGGAAGTGAGGGCAGGAGGAATGATGGAAAGAAAGAGGGGGCGAGGAGGTCATGCAGGAAGTGAGGGCAGGAGGAATGATGGAAAGAAAGAGGGGGCGAGGAGGTCATGCAGGAAGTGAGGGCAGGAGGAATGATGGAAAGAAAGAGGGGGCGAGGAGGTCATGCAGGAAGTGAGGGCAGGAGGAATGATGGAAAGAAAGAGGGGGCGAGGAGGTCATGCAGGAAGTGAGGGCAGGAGGAATGATGGAAAGAAAGAGGGGGCGAGGAGGTCATGCAGGAAGTGAGGGCAGGAGGAATGATGGAAAGAAAGAGGGGGCGAGGAGGTCATGCAGGAAGTGAGGGCAGGAGGAATGATGGAAAGAAAGAGGGGGCGAGGAGGTCATGCAGGAAGTGAGGGCAGGAGGAATGATGGAAAGAAAGAGGGGGCGAGGAGGTCATGCAGGAAGTGAGGGCAGGAGGAATGATGGAAAGAAAGAGGGGGCGAGGAGGTCATGCAGGAAGTGAGGGCAGGAGGAATGATGGAAAGAAAGAGGGGGCGAGGAGGTCATGCAGGAAGTGAGGGCAGGAGGAATGATGGAAAGAAAGAGGGGGCGAGGAGGTCATGCAGGAAGTGAGGGCAGGAGGAATGATGGAAAGAAAGAGGGGGCGAGGAGGTCATGCAGGAAGTGAGGGCAGGAGGAATGATGGAAAGAAAGAGGGGGCGAGGAGGTCATGCAGGAAGTGAGGGCAGGAGGAATGATGGAAAGAAAGAGGGGGCGAGGAGGTCATGCAGGAAGTGAGGGCAGGAGGAATGATGGAAAGAAAGAGGGGGCGAGGAGGTCATGCAGGAAGTGAGGGCAGGAGGAATGATGGAAAGAAAGAGGGGGCGAGGAGGTCATGCAGGAAGTGAGGGCAGGAGGAATGATGGAAAGAAAGAGGGGGCGAGGAGGTCATGCAGGAAGTGAGGGCAGGAGGAATGATGGAAAGAAAGAGGGGGCGAGGAGGTCATGCAGGAAGTGAGGGCAGGAGGAATGATGGAAAGAAAGAGGGGGCGAGGAGGTCATGCAGGAAGTGAGGGCAGGAGGAATGATGGAAAGAAAGAGGGGGCGAGGAGGTCATGCAGGAAGTGAGGGCAGGAGGAATGATGGAAAGAAAGAGGGGGCGAGGAGGTCATGCAGGAAGTGAGGGCAGGAGGAATGATGGAAAGAAAGAGGGGGCGAGGAGGTCATGCAGGAAGTGAGGGCAGGAGGAATGATGGAAAGAAAGAGGGGGCGAGGAGGTCATGCAGGAAGTGAGGGCAGGAGGAATGATGGAAAGAAAGAGGGGGCGAGGAGGTCATGCAGGAAGTGAGGGCAGGAGGAATGATGGAAAGAAAGAGGGGGCGAGGAGGTCATGCAGGAAGTGAGGGCAGGAGGAATGATGGAAAGAAAGAGGGGGCGAGGAGGTCATGCAGGGAGTGAGGGCAGGGGAGGTGATGGAAAGAAAGAGGGGGCAAGGAGGTCGTGCAGGGAGTTAGGGTAGGGGAGGTGATGGAAAGAAAGAGGGGGGCATGCAGGGAGTGAGGGCAGGGGGTTGATGGAAAGAAAGAGGGGGCAAGGAGGTCGTGCAGGGAGTTAGGGTAGGGGAGGTGATGGAAAGAAAGAGGGGGGCGAGGAGGTCGTGCAGGGAGTGAGTGCAGGGGAAGTGATGGAAAGCAAGAGGGCGGGGAGGGATGGCAGAGATAGAGGAGGCAGTGAGCTCCGTGGCAGCTAGAGGGAAATATGCCCATGAGAAGTGGACAGCGGATGAAAGGAATTGATCAGGGAAGTCACCAGGAGGGGCCCTGTGGTTCTCCCAAAGGATCCCTATATAGGCGTAAGCCACAAAATGCTCAGAGCCCTAAAGGTGGTAACAATGAATGTGGCAGCATCACAGGTAGCCACAGACTGATCCAGTGGTTCAGCATCTCAGGCACTCGGCAGGCCGGGTCCAAAGACCGCACTCCCTGAGGCCGACAGTGATGAGCCATCTGGGAACGTTCCATACCGTCTTCTTTGGCAATGGCCGAAGCGAGCCTCTCAAGGTCATTGATGGAAAAGAAGCGTGAGGCAGCTGTCTGAAGCCCGGGGAAACGGTAGTGTAAACATCAGCCTGCTTACGTTCTTGGGAAGCAGAGCCAGGCCAAGTCCAGAGCGATGCGGTGCTGAATTTAGAAATGCTTATTAGGGCACACGGTTCCTCAAAATCAATTAGCCTATTTGGATTGGAATCGTTGCCGCAGTCCCGGTAAATAGGTCCTTTCTTTCGAACTGCAATTTATTTTATTTTATTTTGCATCACGGCCCTCTGCAGCTAGAGGAACTTAAATCGAGGAGGGTGAGCTGCGGCCAAGTAAAACACTCCTTCCCTAAACAGCTTGACTTTTGACGATACGCTGCCTTTACCTAACTTCTGAGCTGGATGGGCCAGAGTTCAGAAAAAACATGGGCTGCATCCAAGTTCACAGTGATCCGATCGGCGGTTAAAAGAATGTTATAATGCATAGCGTTTGGACCACACTTGGTTTGGGTGTGTGTGTGTGTATTTCATTCATTCACTCTCCTTCTGGTTCCAGCAGTAATTATCTAGCCAACTATTTGCTTTTCCTTAAGCTAGCAGAATAGTTTCTCCCCCCCCACCCCCATTTTGTCGTGGTCTTCTGGATTTTAATCCTGGGCTTCAGTTGCGTTGGGGAGAGGGAGATGACCTCTCTGCCGTAGCCTTGATTGCATTTTAAACTTTAATAGCTTCCTGCCGTCTTCTAAAGAGGCGATGTGGTCGGCTGAAGGTCTGCAGCTTGGCGTGCAGATTTGGGGGAGAGGGTCTCTCAAAGAAGGACGAAGCCTTGCATGGTGTCTCATCATTTTTCTCTGTCTCGAATAATTGGATCAGAGCCTGCGGGTCATCCAATTCAACCTCCCCGCCATCTTGCCAATGTTTTGTTCCGGGCTCTGCTCTTGTGCCTTGAAGATCACATATGACACAAAGACATTAGGCAGGCGAAACCTTCCCAATCGTTTTTTATCTCTGTGCAGGGGGTTGGGGTGGGTGGGAATCTATCTCTAGTAATTTCCCAGGTGGGTGATAAAAGCGCCGCAGCAGTAGCAGCAGTAGCAGAAGAGTTGGTTTTTATATCCCACTTTCCCCTACCCCAAGGAAGCTCAAAGCTGCTTACAATCACCCTTCCCTTCCTCTCCCCACAACAGACACCTTGTGAGGGAGGTGGGGCAGAGAGAGCTCTGAGAGAACTGTGTCTGGCCCAAGGTCACCCAGCAGGTTTCATGTGGAGGAGTGGGGAATCAAATGTTCCGGGCTCTGCTCTTGTGCCTTGAAGATCACATATGACACAAAGACATTAGGCAGGCGAAACCTTCCCAATCGTTTTTTATCTCTGTGCAGGGGGTTGGGGTGGGTGGGAATCTATCTCTAGTAATTTCCCAGGTGGGTGATAAAAGCGCCGCAGCAGTAGCAGCAGTAGCAGAAGAGTTGGTTTTTATATCCCACTTTCCCCTACCCCAAGGAAGCTCAAAGCTGCTTACAATCACCCTTCCCTTCCTCTCCCCACAACAGACACCTTGTGAGGGAGGTGGGGCAGAGAGAGCTCTGAGAGAACTGTGTCTGGCCCAAGGTCACCCAGCAGGTTTCATGTGGAGGAGTGGGGAATCAAACCCGGTTCTCCAGATTAGAGTTTGTCGCTTTTAACCACTATACCATGCTGGAGATGACTGACAAAGATTTTCTCCTCCTCCATAGGTTCCCAAAGAGACAAGCAGTGAAGGGCAGAGGGGGGGAAACTGGGTGACCTCTTCCATGCGGCCGCTGTGGGCAATCTGGAAAGGGGGAAAAAGACCCAGGAGCAGAGCTAGAAGAGTCCATCATTCCCTTAGTAGTCAGAGTTGTCTCTCGACATGTGGTCAAGATGGAGTCCCTAGGTAAAACCGTAGGCCTTTATGGCTTGAGTACAGACGAGCCCAAGAGATAAGAGCTTCTTGTATCCTGAGAATATATAATCTCCCTTTGAGAATCCACCCTCCTCTGGGTCATTCTGGTCTTCCTGCTTTGAGATGAAGAAAGTACTCTCTAGCCTTCTGGCTGTCCCAGTCTCTGTCCCCTTTTGGTGCGACATTCCAGCAAGGAGTGTTAAACCTTTGGTTCTTACTTTTGCTGGAGCCTTTTGCGTAACTAAGAGCTGGTGCGCTCTGTGCTTGGGAGAGAGATGACTCCTGTAGTTTTCTTTATGCCAGTCTTTTACCAACCTTGAAGCCTCTGGGACATATATAGAGTGCAGCCCCCAGCTAATAAAATCTCAAGGTAGATTCTAGGGTGGATGGCAGCTGCGTTGATACTCAAATAGGACTGAAGAGGGTCTTTCCAATCTGATTTGTCTCTCCGCCAGGAAGGAGGCTGCCGATTTGGTAGAAAGACTAATTCCTCTGGTTCCTGTATTAACCCATGCAGCAGTGACAAGCTGTTGCCTATATGTGTGTGAAAGAGAGAGAGGGATTTAGATCTGGTTGAGAGTCCCACCTCTGCCATTGCGTGGCCTTCAGCCAATCACTCTTTGACTCCATCCCTCCACGACTTCTGCATTCCAAAGGATCATTCTCTTCTCTGCAAGATGTTTTCCCCCTAGGGCTGAAAGAGAGGCAATGTGGGGGGTGCCTTTGAAGATGGTTTGGAAACTTCAAAAAGTGGCAGCAAGGTTGCTGTTTGCTGTTGACATCAGGCGACCAGTCTTGCCGGTTCTATTCGCTCCTGAGCGCAATTTAAAGGGCCAATTTTGATTTCTGAAGCCCTAAACAGTCTGGGATCAGGGTCTCTTAAGGCCTGCACACTCCTATAGGAGCCTGCCCAGCCTTTCAGATCTTCTCCACAAGTCCTTTGTCTCCAGAGTTGGGGTGGCCTTATGCACCATGCTTGTGGAACACTCTCCTCCTAGCCAGGGCTATTTTTGGGCAGGAACGCACAGGAACGGAGTTCCGTCTGGCTCCCAAGTTGGCCACGCCCAGCAGGAACTCATTAGCATAACAGGCCACACCCAACAGTAGAAACTCATTAGGATTGGCTACATTAGGGGTGTGTGGCCTAACATGCAAAGAAGTTCCTGCTACAAAAAAGCCTTGGGTTTTGACAACAAACAAGGTAAACAGAATAA
Source organism: Gekko japonicus (assembly GCF_001447785.1). Taxonomy (NCBI): domain Eukaryota; kingdom Metazoa; phylum Chordata; class Lepidosauria; order Squamata; family Gekkonidae; genus Gekko; species Gekko japonicus. The sequence continues at coordinate 1,028,692 of NW_015173686.1, read as the reverse complement.
GAAGCAAAAGGTGGGTGTGGCTGGATAACCACACTTCTGGTAACATGGGGGTGCGGCCTAATGTGCTAATGAGCTGTGCTGTCAGGGGTGTGGCCTAATATGCTAATGAGTTTCTGCTGTTGGGTGTGGCCTATTATGCTAATGAGTTCCTGCTGGGCTTTTTCCCACAAAAAGAGCCCTGCCTAGACCTATTATCCTTTTTGTCACCAGGGACCCCCAGGCATTGTAAGTGATTCTTCTAGCCCCTTTCTACAGATACTGCTTTCCATTTTTCAGTTGCTGCTGTCCTGTTATTAACATACAACATTTTTATGTCTGTAATGCTTTTACACCGCTTGAAGTTTTTCTTTCACTGCTGTGTTAGCGATGTTTTATGCTAGACTGCGCCGCTTTGGCTGTAGTGTTGTTTTATTTTGGAATGCTGCCTTGAGCAAAATCTGTTTGGGGAATGTGATCCAGAAATTTATAAAAATATAAATTAAACTAAACATCGAGATCCCAGTGTGCATCCACGGGGTCTTACCCCTCCCTTTCAGCTTCCTTCCTCCAGCATTTTGCTCTGAATAAACACGGATTGGAGCTGGCTTTTAAGTGCTCAGAACTTTCCATAAGCAGGGGCTGGTAGTTACTGGGCAAAACAGCATTTCTCAGTGATATGGAAAGTAAATGTCTGCACCACTGGGTTGGGAGAGCCATAAATATTTATCGAGTGAACATTATAGAACTTAGAAGGCATAAAATGAGAACAAGATCAGTCCTATGGATCTTGTGGATGATCCTAGGGATATAGAGGATTTATATACATGTGCATGAAACCTCAGGGGTTTTTTCTGGCCAGTGTATCCAACTGGGGGTGGTCACACATGCAAGATAAAATGGGGGGAAGGGATGCGAGGCTATTTCCTCTGGAGGAAATAGACCCGCAGTTGCACGATCACACTGCCCTTTGAAGCTGTGGGCACAGCCCGTCAGTGTGTGATCAGACGCCACTGCGGGTGAGTCGTCTTTTTTTGCGCTGTTTGTTTCCCACACGCTTAAATGAGGAATCGATGAACCGCACCTCCGCACTGAGGGCTCCCTACGGAGTTTGTGATGATGCCCATACTGCGAAGAGGAAAAAAGAACAACAGCATGCTAATGAGTTCCTGCTGGGCGTGGCCAACTTGGGAGCCAGCCGGAACTCCGTTCCTGTGCGTTCCTGCCCAAAAATAGCCATGTATGTATGTATGTATGTATGTATGTATGTATGTATAGCCCAGGCTAGCCCAATCTTGTCTTATCTTGGAAGCTATGCAGTGTTGGCCCTGGTCAGAACACCCAGGAAGTCTAGGGTTGCAATGCAGAGGCAGGCCATGGAAAACCACCTCTGAACATCTCTGCCCAGCATTCGTGCCTATGTCGGGTCAATTTGTGCGTATTATTGCACAATGATTCACTTGCCTTGAAAGCCCCTTGCTGGGGTTGCTGTAAGCAGGGTTGGTTCTTGGAAGGGAGACCACCAAGGAGGACTCTGCAGAGGAAGGCCATGGCAAACCACCTCTGCTTCTCACTTGCCTTGAAGGCCCCTTGCTGGGGTCACTGTAAGCAGGGTTGGTTCTCGGAAGGGAGACCACCAAGGAAGACTCTGCAGAGGAGGACAACAGCAAACCACCTCTGCTTCTCACTTGCCTTGAAGGCCCCTTGCTGGGGTCACTGTAAGCAGGGTTGGTTCTCGGAAGGGAGACCACCAAGGAAGACTCTGCAGAGGAGGACAACAGCAAACCACCTCTGCTTCTCACTTGCCTTGAAGGCCCCTTGCTGGGGTCACTGTAAGCAGGGTTGGTTCTCGGAAGGGAGACCACCAAGGAAGACTCTGCAGAGGAGGACAACAGCAAACCACCTCTGCTTCTCACTTGCCTTGAAAGGCCCTTGCTGGGGTCACTGTAATTTGGCTGCCACTTGACTGCACTTTACACACAATTGATGGGGTTGCTGGAAGTTGGAAGCAACTTGACAGCACTTAACACAAACACAAACATCATAAAAAGTTATGCAAGCTTTCCAGTTCTCCAGAGCTTTTCATCAATCTGGATGTTCAGTAGGAGAAAAAAAAATTAGGGAGGGGAACAGAGAGGGGAAAAAAGAGGGCTCGGGCCATGGCAGAGAGGTTTTAAATCTGCAGCTGGCCAAGTCTTCAAACGGAACACAGGATGTGCTGCAGGCTTAATTGGATTAGGCGGAGCTGGGTGCAAAATAGAGTCCACCCTGTCCTGGAGTCCGATGGGAGAAAGACGCGAAAGGCATTCTTCTCTGCGAGGACTGTGTCGATTTGATTCTAGGAGCCGGGGCTTTAAGAAAAGCCTCGAATACAATGAGGATCGTGCTAAATTTAAAGCGCTGGCAGGCCTGCAGCTGGCAGTGGAGCCTTGAGCAATCAAGGAGGTTAAAAAGAAAGAATTCATTGAAATTCCTGGCAGGGCTCCGATTGGCTTCTTCGGAGCCAGAGTTTCCATGCTAAATCATTGCATCTTGTGTTAGGTGCTTAATGTTTCTAGAATTATGGGGTTGTAATTTGGTAAGCAGCATTGACAAATTTCCTCCTTGGCATAATAGATGGCAGCTATTTCATTAAGAAGAAAGCATAAGTGGTCCCTGCCGCTGTGATTTAAAGATAGTACGGGAAGAGTTATTTGTTAGCAACCATTCCTGGATTTTTATTCTCTCTCTTCTCCCCCCCCCCCCAATCTGTTTCTGACTTGCTGGTTGCGTGACATTTGACTTATTAGTTCTAACTGATCGATTCTGACATTCCCGCGGCAGCTGCCAGAGCAGATGATTTCACACCTACTGCTCCAATCGATAGTTGTTTACCGTCACTAGAGTCCCACGGTGCCGTGGCTGGCGTCGGGGCATTGTTGGGCACCTGCCATGGCCCAAGCTCTGGCAGAGCCTACCGCTGACTGGAGCCACGGGATGGGCTCCCTGTTTCTCCGTGAGCAGGGCCGGCCCCAGCTTATTTTGCACCCTAGGCGAGGATCCCTTTTGGCGCCCCCCCATGCCCACCATTTTTCAAAAATAAATGCATTTTTGGAAGAATGAAAAACACAAATAATCAAGAAACTCTCAGGCTGGGTGCTGTTTGGCGCCCCTAAGGGCCGGCCCGCTCTAGGCGATCGCCTAGTTCGCCTAGTGAGTGAGCCGGCCCTGTCCGTGAGTGGCCGAGGGGATACAGACCACAAAAAGACTGCTCTCCACCCTTCTTTTTCAATTTTCCCAGACCCCCTGGAATGCAGTAATACCTTTATTAATACTTATTAATCAAAAACTATACTGCCCCTGTCCTGGCTCAGGGAAGCGTACAAATGCAAATCTAAAACTTGCAGTATACAATTAAACCCCAAATAACCTCCCCACTCCCCTTAAACCTGCCTGTAGCCCACACTCCATTAAAAATACCACTTTACTCTGCTCTGGTTAGACCTCACGTAGAGTATTGTGTTCACTTTTGGGCACCACACTTTAAGAAGGATATAGATAAGCTGGACCGTGTCCAGAGGAGAGCAGCGAAGATGGTGAGGGGTCTGGAGACCGAGTCCGATGAGGAAAGGTTGAAGGAGCTGGGTATGTTTAGCATGGAGAGGAGACGACTGAGAGGTGATATGATAACCGTCTTTAAGTACTTGAAGGGCTGTCATCGAGTGGATGGTGTGGAGTTGTTTTCTGTTGCTCCAGAAGGTCGGACCAGAACCAACGGGTTGAAATTAAATCAGAAGAGTTTTCAGCTAAACTTTAGGAAGAACTTCCTGACAGTCAGAGCCAATGTTCCCTCTAAGCTGAGTTAGTGTGTGCTAGCTCATAGTTTTTTAGCCTCCAGCTCACACATTTTTGTCTTTGCTCAGGAAAGATGGCTCCAGAGCAAACTAATGTATGCAGCAGCCAAATTGCTCGCTCACAACTTTAATGCCAGTAGCTCATAAAGTTGAATTTTTGCTCTCAAGACCCCACAGCTTAGAGGGAACATTGGTCA
>NW_015173686.1:1006858-1024675 GCF_001447785.1 Gekko japonicus | reverse complement strand
GAGCGGTTCCTCAGTGGAACAGGCTTCCTCGGGAGGTGGTGGGCTCTCCTTCTTTGGAGGTCTTCAAACAGAGGTTCGATGGCCATCTGACAGCAATGCAGATTCTGTGATCTTAGGTAGATCATGAGAGGGAGGGCAGGAAGGGTTGCCTCAGTGCTTAGTTCTTGTGGCCCTTTCTTACACGCCCAGGGGAATGCTGATTGCCACTTTGGGGTCAGGAAGCAATCCTGGAGGGTTGTTTTTTTGTTATCTTCTGGGCATGGAACAGCAGTCACTGTGGGTGTGGAGGGGGAGGTATTTGTGAATTTTACTAGGTGATCCTCGAGGTCCCAACTCTATGATTCTATGATTCTATGAAATAAAACTGCCTTGCTGTGCCACCTAAAATCGTCTAAAGACAGTGCCCTCCCACAGTTCCTAAAGGAGCCTGTTGCATAGGATGGGAGCTATTATGGAAAAAATGTGAGCTCCAATCAATGCCAGGCAGGCTACCTTGACTATCTTAAATGGCGAAAGAGCCAGCAGGTTGCAGCTTGAGGACCGTAGTAGGTTCACAGGGACATATGGGAGACCGAGTCCTTTAGCTATGTGGCTTCAAGGCTGTGGAGGGCTTTAAAGGTAAAAAACGGAATCTTGAAAGGAACTCAAGGTGGAAAAAAACTGGCAATCAGTGTGGCTGTTTTCAAACAGAAAAGATGTATTCCTGTTGGCTAGCTCTTAGCAATTACCAGGGAGCACACATTCTGAACCAGTTGCTGTTTCTGGGTAGTCTTCAAAGGCAGGCCAATGCATTACAGTAGTCTAACTGCATGGTTACAAAAGCAGGACGACAGAGCACTCGCAGTGGTGTGGCCTGCCACGAGTACATTCCGTACACGTGCAGAATCTTATTTCATGTTACCAGACAATCTAGAACTCTCAATAAAAAGTGAACTTTTTTTGGTCAGAGATCTTTGATGCTGCTGCCTGTAATTGGCAATCCAGATTCAATCTGGGGAGGTGGATCTCATGCCCGTGATGCCAGCTGTGGTGCTATGTCACTTCTGGTTAAAACAAACGAACAAACAAACAAACGTAAGTGATATAGGTAGCTCTAGGAACCACTAGAAACTCTATTGTAAAACCACAGAGTTACCAGCAATCCCTTGAGCTGCCTCATGTTGTTTCCTTTTTTCTTGGAAGTGATGTGGCACCTTTAAAGTTGCAGGGTATTTTTAATTTTTCTCTGTCTGCCACTCGGAGCAATGGTGGGCAGTGAAAGTGTGTGTGTGGGGGGAATTCCCCAACCCCACCAGAGAAATGGGACCCCTAGCCTCATGCACCATGATGTCAATTTGGGCCCCAAACCAGAAATGATAGTGCTGTGATGTAGGGATGCCAGCTTTCAGGTGGGGCCTGTTGATCTCCCACTTTTACAACTGATCTCCAGCTGACAGCCCATATTAGAGTACGCGCACTTAACCACTACACCAAAGGCCTTCCAGGAGGTGCTCAGAATCCTCTAGGGGACAGGGATGCCAACTGCAATCTGGAAAATTCCTGGAGATAGCAGGGCAGTTCCGGGGTGGAGGGAAACTGAGGAGGGAGCCCTGAGAAACTTGTTGTTTATCTGTTTACTTTATTGCACCGTGAGAGATGGTGGCTGCACACCTGTCTGTTCATGCATCTCGTGAGTATTCTTCTGACTGCAAAGGGTACAGAAGCGATCACAGTCTGGGGGACCTGATGGCTCTTCCGGGCAGCCCCTGCTTCAAGCTCCTGGCTGGGCGCGGCAACGGGGCTGGGCGGCCAGAGCGGCGGTGGTGGGGCGCGCAGGATGGGCGGCTGCCTCTTGCCGCTGCTGCTCGCCCCGATGGTGGTGCTGCTGCTGGGCACCGCAGGTAAGAAGACGGGACCGGGATGGGGCTGGCCACCGGCGTCTCCTCCCCCGCCCTCCCTCCCTCCCTCTGCATCGGGTGCCCTGTTGGCTTGGGCTCTGCAGCACTGCCCCGGCGGAGGAGGCACGGCAAGGCCAGGGAGTGAGTGGCAAAGCCGAGCTCCGCCCCGAGGCACCGCACGCCAGCTGGGAGGTCCTCAGGCCCCACCGGGAGGTTGGCATCTGCGCTCGCCTAGGGCGCAGGAACACCTTGATCCGGCCCTGACTGTATGGCACTGTACCATGCTGAGGCCCCTCCCCTCCCCAAACCACGCCCTCTCCCAGATCCACCCCTGGAGTCTCCAGGTATTTTCCAACCTGGCAATCCTACTGTGAGGTGGTGACATCACTTCCACTTTTTGGCCAGAAATGATGTTGCAGCCCACTTTGGAGCCTCTCCACATCCCTGGTAAGCCTCCTGCCACTTGACAGCCCAGGCCTTGCAACCTTACAGTATCTTTGCAAGCCGCTTCTGTGGCGAAATGGCAAAGCAAGGCCTTGGTGAACTCGAGGCTTGTAGATAAGCTTCTGCTCTAAACAGTAGCTGCCTTCCTTCTGGAAATCCTCAGCAGAAATAAATGACATTTGAGCATCCCCCCCCCGTTCACCTTCTACCTCCCCCCCCACTATTACAGGAGTCGTTCCATTCACATCAGTTCCCCAGCCTATTGCACGGACGATCCAAAGTTAAAACCAAGCTGTGCGGGAGCAAAGCGACTTAACGCTTAGAGAGGGGAAAAAGAAGTACACCCCCCCCCCATGCCTGCAAATGTAATAAAGGGCTGGACGGTGAGTAGCAGCGGAGCAAATGATTTCCTCGTGACCCTTGGGGTCTCCCTCTTGCTTCCTCCGTTGCTTCGAGTTTGTATTGAATAGTAATGAATACATTATTCATTCACGCCCACTGGGGAGAGCGCAGCGGCTGCTCGAAGCATAGATCTGCAACAACAATATTACAGCAAGGGAAAAAAAAGGGGGGGGGGAGGAGGTTGTATAACAAGATTCAGCAATGAGATAGCCCGGTCCTTGAGGAGGCGAGTGTGAGATACATTTCAAATGGGGAAGGAGAAATCCACACTCCAGGAGTTTGGGAGACTTACTGCTCTGTGTTTTATCTATTTATTATTCTATTTATAAGATGCATGCCCCGCCTTTTTGCCTCGTCGGGGTTGCCAGTTCTGGCTTGGGAGGTTCCTGGAGATTTGGGGGTTGAGCCTGGGCGGGGCACGGTTCAGAGAGGGGAGCAGGTCTGTAGCAAGGATTTTTTTTAAATTCGGGGCATTTAAATTTCTTAGGGGGCACTGGCTAATCGAATTAAAGGACTACCCGGCTCCTTCCCTGCACCTGCTGCTGCTCGGGGGCCCTGGGCTGGATGGGAAGTTGTGGGGCCTTGCCAGTAAGTCAGGGGGCCTAGCCCTGAGATGCCCCACTGTAGCTACGGGCCTGGAGGGGAGAGAGTGCAACGGGGAAATAATGTCGTCCTCCAAAGGAGCCCCTTTCTCCGGGGGAAGTGATCTCTTTAGCCTAGAGATCAACTGTAACTACAGGCTATCTCCCGACCCCACCTGGTGGTTGGCAACTCTAGCCCTTATCAGGGCCACTGAGGAGGCTAACAGGTTAAAAATCCTACCTAACGGATTAACCGATAGGTTAGCTTATTTGACAGATTAAAAATCATTAAATTAAAAAAAACCCACACTCAAAGAATGAAAACACGTACAATAAAAGTACACATACATAGTAATGACAATTAAAAACAGAGCAGAAAGGTGCTGTGGTTCTCGGAGTGGTTTCGTGTTTTTTTTTTTTAAAGCCAGCTGCCCAATGGTTCTCGGAGTGGTTTCGTGTTGTTGTTTTTTAAAGCCAGCTGCCCAATGAATATGATGGTCGTGCGGAATCCAGTGTGGTGGCCGATGTTCTGAATAAAGCCAAGCCATTCTGTCGGGTGGGTGGGTGGGTGGGGGGCTCCAAGGGGAATGAGGTAGAAGGAGCCATTTTCTGCTGGAAAGAAGTTTGTATCCCAGTTTGTTGCTAATCCGCATTTTACCATGTAGGGGAAGGGAAGGCTCCCGGACTGAGAGAATTTCTTGAGAGCTTTCCAACACAATGCAAAATGTAGGACAGGGCTTCAGTTAAGCCAAGTCCCAGCCCTGGAATTGGCACGTATGAAGTTTGAGTGGATTTAAGTGCTCCTGGGCATTACAGTTGCCAGCTCTTTAAATTCAAACAAATCTCTGGTATCTCATTGGAGCCAAGAATGAGCCTGTAGTGGATGCAGAGGCTACTTCATGGGATTTATTTCCCCACATGGAGACCAGCAAGCCCTATTTACCTTACGCTGTGTTTGTTCTGAGCATAATTCATGGAGCTCCTGGGGCTCCCCTTTAACCCTGATCAAAAAATAAACTTACATTGATCTCGTTTCAAGGGGGAACTGCATGTTGACTGTAGGAAGAGCATCCGTTTGAACTCTGCCCCCTCAGCCGCAGAGCTAAACTGTGCTTTCAAAATGGTGTGGGGGCAGCTTGCTAGCATGTAGGGTTGCCAAGTCCAACGTGGCAACCAGCAGGAGACTGGGGGGGACACAGTCATGGAGGGGTGGCTGTCAGTGGCATCACTTCTGGGGAAACCTGGAAGTGACACCAGACCTCTCTAGGAATTGCCGGAAACTCTATGGTAAAATTCCTAGAGAGGGGTGATGTCACTTTGAGGGGAAATCTGGAAGTGGCATCATGCCATCGCTGACAACATTTGATTTTATTTACTTTTTCCACTGGCCACTGGAGTGCCAGCAGGCATATGGCAGCTCTACTAGTCTGACACTTTAACCCCTGAGCCAGATTGAGAGTCAGCTTTCTGAGAGGCTTAGGAATGGCAGCAGACCAAGCAGGGTGCCCCCCTTGCCACTTCTCACTAATCCTGCAAACTGTACCACTTCAGGTGACAAACTGCATGTCTGAATGTTCCCCTATGGCTGGAAAAAAAACTCCATGCACCGATAGAAAACTAGCATTTCAGGGTGATATATAATATCCCTTCCCCCTGACAGGTTAATTTTGATGTTAGCAGTTTTTCCAAGTGCAATCAAATGTGCAATTTTCCCAGCTAAAGCCTGCTAGTGAACAACCCAGCCTTAGAGGGATCATCTGACAAACCTTTCCCTGTAACATCCATCCCTCTCCTCTGCCAGACATCTAGAAGCATAAAATCAACCAGGCATTCGTGCCTAAAGGAGCTACAGACGCTCACTCAGTCTCTCCTTCTCTTCAATTTGACGTCTAGACAATTTAAAAATACTTCATTCGCAACCCTATTGCACGGCAAAGGAGGATATTTGGGTGACCATGTGGTGTGTTGAAGATTACCACTGATTTTGTTGCGTGCCTCTGCATGATTATGGAACGGATCCAAAAAGCTCTGACATGCAAGGAACCATGAAAAAAAAGAAGTCGAAATTGCTTATGATTCAGCTGCGATGCTGGGGCATTTTGATTTAGCTCCACAAGCCGTCTCCTCTGCCTTACCTTAGATTTGCAGTGTGAAGGATAACATTGCACAAACTGCAGATTAAATATTTACAGGCTAGGGGGTGTGAAGAATCGTGAGAGGGGATAAACGACTGGAGGACCCTCCTCCATCCAAATCTCTCCTTCTTAAACATGATAAACTCTTAGAGGCTTGAACAAGCCAATTTTCCTACCCCATTTTTTCCTGCCCTCTCCCGCTTTAACCGGTGTTCACTGGATTTCAACATTCCATGCTCCCTGAAGGGTAAACAGCACGCTGTGCCCTTTGTTCAGCTATTTAAGATCAGATGTTTCTTTTTTTTTCATTTAGAAAGTAAGATTTTATGCATACCTGGAGAAGTTCTCTAAATACAGAGGACCCCTGTCTTGGCTGATGGTGGTACTGTTTCTGTGTTCTACCGCTAGCTACGCAAGCAGCAAAATTTCTTTTAGAAGGTGTGATCATCTTGTACTAGGGGAAAACAAAATATACAGTTAATACCTCAGAGGCAACGTGAGTAGTGCAGTGGTCTTCTTCCATTGCAGCCCTGGCAACCACCTTTAGCAGGATTACCAAGTAATTACCGTGATTTGGCGGGGGACACAGACGTCTTCGCAGGAAGTACTCAATGGTACCATAGAGTTTTCAGCCCCATTGCCAGAGCGTCGCCCAGAGTCACTTCCTGGCGACGCATGGTGCGCTACAGGGAGGAATGGTCTGGCTGGGGAGCATGTTTCCCCTTCTGGATGGTGGTAAGTACTTGGGAACCCTAACCTTTAGCTAGGGTTACCAACTCCAGGTTGGGAAATTCCTGGAGATTTAGAAGTGGAACCTGGGGAAGGTGGGGTTTGTGGAAGGGGGGGCGTGGCTTGATATACTGCCATGGAGTCCACCCTCCCGAGCAGCCATTTTGTCCAGGGGAAGTGCACTCGGTAGCCTGGAGACCAGTTGTAATTTCAGATTTCCAGGCCCCACCTGGAGGCTGGCAAACATATCTGTCCCCAAAGTGGCATGAACATGTCTCTGTTTTGATCTGTGAAATGTTGGAAGGTATGACGGATGTGGGGAGGGAAGGCAACATGGTACAGCCCACTCTCTAGGAAGCTAAGCAGGGTTGGTACTTGGATGGGAGACCACCATATAAAGTTTCTCAGAGGAAGCTCATGGCAAACCGCCTCTGCTTCTCACTTGCCTTGAAAGCCCTTTTCTGGGGTCACTGTAAGCAGGGCTGGTTCTTGGAAGGAAGACCACCAAGGAGGACTCTGCAGAGGAGGTCAACAGCAAACCACCTCTTCTTCTCACTTGCCTTGAAAGCCCCTTGCTGGGGTCACAGTAAGCGGGGTTGGTTCTTGGAAGGAAGACCACCAAGGAAGACTCTGCAGAGGAAGGCCATGGCAAACCACCTGTGCTTTTCTCTTGCCTTGGAAGCCCTCCTTGCTGGGGTTGCCACAAGTTGGTTGCAACTTGTTATGTCCGCTGACCGCCACTAGGCGACAGCGACGTTCACCAGAGCTTGACTCTCAAGAGACAATAGGGACTAGGATCCTGAAACCTCAAGCGGTCACCAATAGGGACTTTGGCGGGAACTTTAAACCCACCAATGGGATCTGGGGGTGGTCCACGGGGACTGTATATAGTTGGCCATCTGGCCGGTATTCTCTGTTCTGTTGTGTACCAGTAACCTATGAGCTGATAATCATGCTGTTTCCTGATTCTTCGATGCGTTGAACCCACTACACAACACAATTTAACTGCATTTATTCAAATGATGTTATCTTTAGATTGTAATGATAAGAAACTGATATTGTTGACGATATGAAGTAATTTGGAGCAGGGGTGGAAGCATTGTGGGAAGCCAATGGAGGGAGGGGAGGAACTGGGAATGGGGTAGACAATTGCTAGAATGAAATGATTTAATTTTACATATTGTATTCCTGAGAAAAATAAAACTTGTTTACCAAAAAAACAATTTAACTGCATTTATGTACATACAATGGATGTTGTGTGTTTCCAATTCGGCACGGGAGCACGCAGGCACAGATTTCTGTATCAATGTGGAAAGGATGGAGAATCCTGAGCCAGCCTTCTTCCCTTCTTGCTGCTCTTCACCTCATTACTCAGCAAGTGGGGTGGGAAGAATGGGAGGAGAAGACCAGTCCAGCGTAATCCCACCGGGTTTGGCTAAGAAGACTCTATGTCCTGCCCTTTGCAGAAGGAGAGCAGATTATGCCCTAAGACGCCAAGCACTGTAATAAGTAGCACCCTGACCTTATCTCAAAGCCTGTCCTTTACACACCTCTGAAGGACTCTTGAATAAAGTACATGTGAAGTTTCTGGGCCATCTACATTTGGAGAGAGGCTTCCACAATAAATTGCTAAAGATATTTTTTCATAGTGAAAAAAACCCACACACACCACATTTATCAAAGTCCCGTATATCACAAACACCTTGTCGGATCTGCCGCACAGTTTTCCAAATAAATTTCCTTCTCCTTACAGGTCATACATTTAAAATCTCATACAACAAAAAAACAAGGGGACTTTTAGAAGGGTTTCAAAAAGAAAAGTAGATGGAATAATTTGGGTGGCGGTGAGGAGAATGTTAAGGAGGATGTAAACAACATTAATCCACTGCATTTTGCACAGACAGAGAATCAAGCAAATGAGACAGGGGCAGACCTCTCCGACGGTTATTTGAAACACTTCCAAACTCCACTCGCCCCAGCTGACTTCACTGCTGACAGGTAGAACTGATTACAGTTGCCAACTCCAGGTTGGGAGATTCCTGGAGATTGGAGACCAGAGCCTGGGGAGGGGAGGTACATCAGTGGGGTATAATGCCATACAGTCCACCCTCCAAAGCAGCCATTTCCTCCAGAAAATGGAGATCAATTGTAATTTTGGGAGACCTCCAGGTGCTATCTGAAGGTTGGAAACCCTATAGAACTCCCCCAGTTTTCAAATTCACCTCCGTCTTCCCTGCCCCTTCTGTTCACTTGCCACTGAAAGGGCTCCTGTTCCCATCTTGCTGTTTGCCATAGGAACCTCCCATACACTTGCACATACACATAGGTGCATACATAAACATACGGTCACTTCCCTCTTCCTGGAGGGGGGAGTGGAGTATCATCGGTGGCTCTTTCATGCTCCTTCAGTCCCTGTGGTGCTAGTGATCGTGAAGGCTAGCAGCAGAGGAAGCAGCAAATCTCTACAGATGCCTGGTGGTTGGGCTCGGAGGAATACATCCTCTGCTACTTCCCTCTGGAACTCCCTACGTAATGCTTTACTAAGCCCTCCTCTGTCACAGGCTGGTGTGAGAGCTCCATGCCCTGGCCACTAGAGGCCAGTGGTGAACTTTGAACCCAGTGCCCCAACCGTTGATCAGTCACGCTGACCCCAGATGACAGATCTACAGTCATAAGCAAGACACATTAAAAATCCCATATTAGGTATGGTCTCTCCGTTTCAGGAAATGCTCATAACCTTAAAGCGCAGGCAAATGAACAAAGGGGCAGGGGAAATAGTAAGCATTAATTATTAATTATTATTATTTTTTAATTCCGGCTAATTCCATTTCTCTGTGGGCATGCCTAGAAAACATTAGCTGTACGTGGAATTTTGGTCTGTTTGCATTTTACTTTCACACATTTCACAGACCTTTTAATCTACGTAGTTTTAAAAGGCAAATCTATTCACTCTCCCATTTTAGATTTATAATTGAATTGGCTACATCACAAAGTCCCTATAATACAGCGATTTTTGGTCTAGGAATAAGTGGTTTAATGACATTTTAGAGGATTCAACTACAGTAATAATTTAATAACAGACTAGAAAAGGGTCTCATTCTTCACTCTTGACATAATAGGGCTTATCACACTCTGTTCCCTTTTTTTGGCTAAAGTTTGCTATAGTTATTAAAAAGGAATTATGACTCTATCTTTTGCCAAATTCTCTCAAAAGAATGAAAGCCTCCGGTGGAATATTGACTTTCAAATTGCCCTTTTGGCTGAAACAGAATGAAGGAACTGGTGACGTTCTGGATAAAGGTTATGCAGCCAACCAAAATTTGGAATAGGGTTTTTAGAGCAGGTGCAGGCGGGGACTCAAGGTGGAGCTGAAGGTCAGATGGAAAAGTTAGTTTATACAGAGAAAATGGATAGTGAGAACTTTAAGTTCAGAAACTCTAATTAGGACTCTCATCTGGGAGAACCGGGTTTGATTCCCCACTCCTGCACATGCAGCTGCTGGTGTGACCTTGGGTTAGTCACAAGTTCACTCAGAGCTGTTCTCTCAAGGGCAGTCCTTGAAAGAGCTCTCTCAGCCCCACCTACCTCACAGGGTGTCTGTTGTGGGGAGGGGAAGGGAAGGGAGATTGAAAGCTGCTCGGAGACTCCTTCGGGTAGTGAAGGGTGGGGTATAAATCCAATCTCTTCTCATTATTATTTGTAATTAACACTTTCTGAAATAAATTGGAGAGCTAGATTCAAGTCCAGTAGCACCTTAGAGACCAAGAAGATTTGGGAGTCTAAGTTTTCGGGAGTCAAAGCTCCCTTCATGTCTGACAAAGGGAGGTTTTGACTCTCAAACGTTTATCGTCCCAAAGTCTCATTAAGATGCTACTGGATTCAAACCTAACTCTTTTCACTGCAGACCAACATGGCTCCCCTCCCTGAACTGGAATAAATAGGAACTCTACAGAGTTACACTCTTCTAACACCCCCCCCCGTGTGCTTCAGTGGGCTTAGTAGGGGGTAATTGGTTAGGATGCCACTGCCATTACGTTAACTCTCTCTCCCCTCCATGTGTGCTCCGGCAGAAACACCAGGACTGTTAGATCGCCGCTAACAAAGACCCGGAGAGTGATTTCAACCAAAGTGATCAGCTTTATTAAAGATACGAACAAGCGCTTGAACTCAGTCATAACCAGAACAGATTAACATTGGGAGCTAGGCTCCTTTTAAACGTTCCCGGGCTAATGTAGCCACGCCTATTTACAATTAACAACCAATGAGGTTGTGTAGATAACAACCAATGAGAGTCTTTCCCTCTCAGGAATTGGCACAGTTCTGATTGGTCGCTGTTACGGAGCGACCAATAGTGAGTCCGTTCTGAGGAGTCTTCGTCCGGCTCGAAGCTTAACATAGGGAGTGAATGTGGCGATTCAAGTAAGCCATTTCAATACATTACAAGGGCTGCGGTCACACGGAACAGAAACCACACAAGTGAGACGGAAAACAGGCGGAGTTTCCGGGCGCGATCTCACCAGCACATCTGGGAAGCGTAGCACTCCCGTGGCTCAACCGAGGCTTCCAGCCGAAACTGCGTGGCAAAAAACTAGTACCTCGGAGGTACTAGTTTCCGGAAACTGCGGGGCAAGGGCGGGCGTCTGATCACGTTTCCGGTGGCATCCGGCGCCCGCCCATGTACCCTTGCAAATAAGGTGGTTTTTTTTTGTCCAAGTCACGCACCCAACGGAGCATGCGCATTTGTCGTGTACACACAAAAATAAAACAGTTTGCCGCGGCGCGCGCTTCTTCGTTGCGCGCCTGCTTATCCTGTGATCGGCACCTCTCCCTTGCCATGGAACCTCCACGGTACCTCCGCAGGACCTCCACGGGAGGTCTGATCACGTAACCGCGCAGTAGTTTGCCCCAGGGCAAACAGCCACACTTCTCCCCCGCAGTTTCCTGCCCGTGTGACCGGGGCCAAGGACTGTTTTAAGCCCACTTTGTAGTTTCCTTCTTTCTCCAGATACCTGCTTGCTAAAGTGAGATTTTTCTTCCAGGATCCTTTAAACCAAGGTTTGTCCTGTATTTTGCCAGCAGGGCCTGTCAGGTCACCATGTGGGGTAGTGCCCTCAGGCTTGTGGGTCATGACAGGGGCTCCCAACCATTTCAAGGCTGCAGACACCTTTGGAATTCTCACACAAGTTGGTGGGTGAGCCGGCGTGGTGCAGTGGTTAAGAGTGGTGGACTCTACTCTGGAGAACTGGGTGTGATTTCCCCCTCCTCCACATGAAGCCTGCTGGGTGACCTTGGGTCAGTTACAGTTCTCTCAGTGCTCTCTCAGCCCCACCTACCTCGGAGGGTGCCTGTTATAGGAAGAACAAAGTTTGAGTCCAGTGGATCCATTAAGACTGACAAAGTTTAATTCTGGGTATAAGCTTCTATGTGCATGAACACTTTCTTCAGATACATTGAAACGGATTTCCCTCGAACCTTACATATAGGCGCGGGGGGGGGAGCATTTAGTTGCCAGGAAAGGCTACTTAGAGTAAAGATGCATAAGTAACGGGGCAATAAATACCGCTGAGATTGACTTAAAGCAGTCAGTATGACCTGTGAATGGCAGCAAATTAGCATACCAATACAAGAGTTAACAAACAGATGAGAGAACTTAGGATAGAAAAAAAGCGGGGTATAAAAGTCTTCTTCTTCTGGGTTCAGCTACAAAATGGCTGCCACAGCAGGCAAAACCAACCACAGAATGTCAGGGAGTGAGGTAATGCCTAATTCTAATAGTAACTCTTTTACATTTTAGGCAGCAGGTTTGTTTAACAGGATGCCTTTCAAAATGAACATAATGTTTAAAAATATTTTTTTGCATATATATACACACAGTCCTGCCCTGAAGAAACTTGTGCTCTGGTGACAGCTGGTGCTGAAGCAACTTCTTTAAAATCTGTACAGCCAATCAGATCTCCAGTGGCCAATCAGAAGTCCTACTGCACAAAATCCCCATCTAGCCAAGGCTGCCAGATAGCTTAAAAGCAGAACAAAACCCGGACATGCTAAGACCAAGGAGTAACCCCCCTCCCCAGTGCGAAGAAGAGAAGAGATTGGATTTATACCTCACCCTTCACTCAGCGTCTCAGAGCAGCTTACAATCTCCTTTCCTTTCCCCTCCCCTCCCCACAACAGACACCCTGTGAGGTAGGTGGGCTGAGAGATCTCCTTCAAGGACCGCTCTTGAGAGAACAGCTCTGAGCGAACTTGTGACTGACCCAAGGTCATATCAGCAGCTGCGTGTGGAGGAGTGGGGGATCAAACCCCCATGTTACCAGAAGTGTGGTCATCCAGCCACAGCCACCTTTTGCTTCTTATTCTGTTTACCTTGTTTGTTGTCAAAACCCAGGGCTTTTTTGTAGCAGGAACTTCTTTGCATGTTAGGCCACACACCCCTAATTTAACCAGTCCTAATGAGTTTCTGCTGTTGGGTGTGGCCTATTATGCTAATGAGTTCCTGCTGGGCGTGGCCAACTCGGGAGCCAGCTGGAACTCTGTTCCTGTGCGTTCCTGCCCAAAAATAGCCTTGGCCGGCATCAAGCAAGGTGTCGGTGAGTCACCATGGAACCCTGGGTACCACATTGGGGATCCCTGATTTAAGCATTAAAATGGCGATGTTGTTGTTCAGTTGCACATTCGAGTCCGACTCTTTGCAACCCCATGGACCACATCACGCCAGGCCCTCCTGTCCTCTGTCGTCCTCCAGAGTTTGCTTAATTCCATGTTCGTTGCATCGATAACACTGTCTAACAATCTCATCCTTTGCCATCCCCTTCTTCTTTGACCTTCAATCTTTCCTAGCATCAGGGTCTTCTCCAGTGAGTGCTCCCTTCCCATTTGGTGGCCAAAGTATTTGAGCTTCAGTTTCTGTCTCTGGCCTTCCAGGGAACAGTCGGGGTTGATTTCCTTCAGGATTGACTGATTTGATCTCCTTGCAGTCCAAGGGACTCTCAAGAGTCTTCCTCAGTACCACAATTCAAAATGGCAATAGGAGTCTTGAAAAATTCACCCTGAGCCTAGAAGGATCTTGGTGGTTTTCCCTCCGATGGTCATGGCCCCGCCCCCAGCGTGCCCGGCGTCCTAACGTCACTTCCTGGTGACGTGCGTGCGGTGCGCGCTTTGCGCATGTGTGCTCCAGTCACCACGCGGGAGTCCCCCGCTGCGGCTGAGGTAACAACTTGGCAACCCTATCCTAAAGCCAGAAATGTTCTCATCCTTCAGAAAAGCGCTCCTTGTCTAAATGGGCGCAGTCATGCTGCAAATGAAATGGCCTGTTGTTTTAAAAAATATTTTTAGAGGGCTGAACTAGTCGGGGTGGGATGCCCACTGGCTGCAGCCCTGGTTTGCACAGGATAAATCCAACGTGGAGGAATAGGATAGTAATGAAGATATTGTCATGATGTCAAAATATTTGTATATAAATATTTTAACAGCATTGCCATTATCTTAAATAATTGTTTTTAGAAAACCTATTGATAGAAAGTCAAGTGTACCTTTGAAACCGTCTCTGTTAGAGCTTCATATTCCCTTGAAGCATTTTCAAAGTCAACATTTCTTAACAAGCCATAACATAATTGACACTGGGTGATGCTTTCATCCACATTGAATTATTCCAGCAATCAGGTTAACATGCCAAAATTGAAATCCTATCCATTCTCATTACATAGATGTAATCAATAACATTAGCAGAGGAGAAGGGAGAATGTCTTTATTAATCTAGGCAGCTAGGTGTGGTTTTTAAATAAAAGGTGAAAGAGTTATTAAGCTGGGATTTTTTTTTTTTGAAGCTTAATAGCTGCCTGGGGTTTATTCTGTGGAGTCTGGTGTGTTACTGTGCTAATACTGTGCTGATCGCCAGCATGGACTCCACCTGCTTCTATAGCCGCAGCAGGAGGGCTTGTGAAGGGAAACTGGGAAAGCTGGTAATTTAGGCTGCGGTCCCAGACACTAAATAATCCGCTTTCAATCCATTTTCAATGCACTTTGCAAGTGGATTTTTGCCAGTCCACACAGTAAAATCCAGTTGGAAAGTGCACTGGAAGTGGATTATATAGTGTGTGTGACCACAGCCTTAAAGAAAGATAGGGTTGCCATCCAAAGAGGAGAAATAAGGAACGCATTATGTGATCATAAGAAAATTAGGCATTACACGCATCAGCACATTAACAGGATTTTATTAGAGTGTTGTAATGAATTTAATTGTTTATTGAGATTAGGGTGCACCTCTCCTTTTCTTGATTACATAAATAAACAAGGAACACTTCTTTTAAATAAAGAACAGGTGGCCAGCTGAGAAGGGAGGTTGTGGGATCTCCTCTGTTTAGGGACTTCAAGAGAAGGTACAAATGAGCATAATTTAGAATCATTTAGTACCATGTGATGATTACCATAGTGCCTCCGGGTGGGCCATGCTCCAGGTTCCCCCCATTCAAGCTTACTGCTACAGGGGGCACAAGGGGGCAGTGCCCCCAGAGACATATGACATGCCCCCCTGAATTCCCAGGTTGTTGTATTTTAATAAAGTGCTGGGGATGTTCTGACACACATAAGACGTTTTCTCAGAATATGGTCTTCGGTTTTGAGCTCTTCATGCTGCAACTCTACTGGCCAGAGGCTCAGACCAAGTAGACAAGACAGACCACAACTGGTCTCACTCACACAGTTGTGGTTCAGACATGTGCCACAGCTGCATTGGACAGCACCCTGGAGAAGCAGCTTGTGTACAGTTTGATTCGGATAGTTATACAAACCACCAAGTGCTGCCAGGTCCCGCCCCCTGCTCTCACAGATGCCGCCCTTGATCTTCTAGCGTCTGCCCCCTCGGAATCAGGATCTGAGTTTCAGGCAAACTGGCAGAGCTGTCTAAGAGTAATTTTATTTATGATGCATTTTGTCTTTTCCAATATTGCCAGGAACACTTCCAAGCACCATTTACTTGCAGGGTACAATTCTGCCCATTCTTGTGTAAATTAACAACCCATCATTAATTTTTTTGCAATGTCTATCCCACCCTCAGCCTTAGGGCACTTGCAGGGGCAAGTAAAAACATATTGGGGAACAACCACACTTAAACACAAAATCAGTGAGATTAAGATCTGAATAAATAGGCACATCAGGTCACACAAGGTAGTTCCCATCTGCTTAACATGGGCAGTCAAAGAGTAGCCCAAACCGGAAGGTCTTTCCAGGAAAAAAAGACATTTTGAAAAGTGTAATGACTGAAGTGCACTGACCTGGATGGCCCAGGCTAGTCTCAAATGGTAAGCTCTCATGAAGCTAAGCAGGGTCGGCCCTGGTTAGTTCTTGGATGGGAGACCACCAAGGAAAGAGGGTATTGCTACGCAGAGATTGTGGGGCTGCGGTGGCTCAAGTGGTTAAGACACTGAACTGCAGTCTGGAAGGTCGGTAGTTCAGCAGTTTGAGACCTGAGTGCCGCATGATGGAGTGAGCTCCCGTCTATGGTCCCAGCTCCTGCCAACCTAGCAAGAAATTGCAAGTAGATAAATAGGTACTGCTTCAGTGGGAAGGTAACAGCGTTCCGTGCACCTTGGCGTCTAGTCATGCCGGCCACATGACTACAGAAATGTCTTCGGACAGCGCTGGCTCTTCAGCTTGGAAACGGGGATGATCACCGCACCCCTAGAGTCAGATTCGACTGGCTTTCGAGCTTTGGGAAACCTTATGCAGAGATAGGCAGAGGCAAACCAGCTCTGTTTGTCTCTTGTCTGGAAAACCCTACAGCGTTGCCATGTGTCGGTTGTGACTTGACGGTACTTTCCACCATCACCAATAATTAATGTAAAATCAAAGATGCTCAGATGCTAAAAACTTGACAGCCATTTTTCAAAAAATAGATCACACTCTGCTTTTGTTGGCATCATTAGAACTCCGCAGCTCAGCAGTGCCTTTTCATAGCTGATTTTCCTGAATAGTCAGTCTTGGCTTCACTTCTTTCGAACTGCAAGCAGTCCAAAGCCCATTTCTCTGGCGATAGTGAACAGAGGCCCCTGCCACACGGCAGAAAAAAAGACGGCCAAAGTGCGGCTTTTTAGAGCCGCACCAAAAGAGACACGCGGTGGTGGGATCACACGGGTCCCCTGAGCCGCCACGCAGTTGCTCCCCGGCACGATCAGATGCCAGGGAGGAAGCCACCAATGGGAGACCGAGGCAGCCGGCTGCAAATGCGTGCGCATGCGCAGTTCGGCCAGGAGCCTCGAATGCTCCTGACGAAGGACGCGCCAGCGATCCCACGGCCGCGCTTGCTGCGGCGTTTCAGGTAAGTCCTTCTCTTTACTTGGTTTTGTTTTGCTCCGCAGCACTGGGCTGTAGGGACGGATCGGGGATGGGTGCGCGCCGATTCCCAGATGTTGCGGTGAGATCGCGCCCGTTAGCTGCGCCCCCGATCCGGCCCTCTTCCAGGCCAAAATCTCCCGTGTGACCGGGGCCGTGTACTACTTTAGCTCAGCCACTCATGAGCATGAGGACAGGTTGAAGGTTTTGAGGGACTTTGGCCAGATGTTCCCCAAGGGGGTTCCTTCAGATGCAGCTCTGGAGGACAGACAGGACAGACATGTGAAGGGTAGGTTCAGTCACCATTACTTCTCCATAACCTGCTTGAAGGGAAAAAAGCAGCTACTGCCAATGAGAGCAGCTGTCACCTTCCCTCTCGCTCTGGTTGGCTGCTGCTCCTATCAGTCATCAGGGTATACTCAGGCAGGTGAACATACAGTGCCCAGTAGGATACAGCAACCATTTTGCTGTACTAATTATTTGGCAGAGGGGGTGGAGAAAAAAGAGAATGAGCCTTTCTCTACCTGTGGTGGGGCTGGGAAGGCCAATAGAAGGAAGAGCTAGGCCCAGTGTTTCTCTGTGGCACCCAAAAGGACATGGTAGGCTGCAGTAATTGCTGCAGCACCACATTGGTCCTTCCTAAGACCATGGGACCTCAGCAGCCACCCAATGGTGTCTAGCTCTGTTGTCCCTGCTGAGCATGCTCAGTCACTACAATGCTTGTGCTGATTCTCAGATGTACACATCACATCAGGCATGAATGGTGTTGGCACATTTCAGGCACCTTCAAAAGACTTCCAGATGGGTAGCCATGTCAGCCTGTTGCAGCGAAACAGAACAGGAGATCAATGGCACTTGAACAAAACATATTCCGGCATAAGATTTTGCGAGTTAAAAATGTGCCTTGTGGATGTAACCGTCATGCATCTTGTGAAGGGAGCTCTGACTCACAAAAGCTTGGTGGTGGTGGAAAGTACCATCAAGCCATAAACGACCTATGGCCACCCCATAGGGAGACAGACGTCCAGAGATGGTTTTGCCATTTCCTACCAGTGTGGGGCAACCCTGGATTTCCTTGGCGGTCTCCCATCCAAATACTAACCAGGGTGGACCCTGCTTAGCTTCCAAGCTCTGACAAAATTCGGCTAGTCTGGGCTTTCAGGGTCACTAAAGCTTACACTGGAATAATTTTTATTCATCTCTGGGGTGCTGTTGTATTTTTAGGCTGTGGTCACACGGTAAGCTTACTGTGATTTGTTCCTGCTGTAGATTTGATCGGGAATATTTTTATTTGGGTTGGGATGACCACACATCCCTCCC
>NW_015173686.1:988420-1006712 GCF_001447785.1 Gekko japonicus | reverse complement strand
ACTTGCATGTTTATACATTGATTTTAGAAATTATAAAGGATCCAGCAATTAGAGTGGCACAAGATACAAAAAGACAGATATTGCTGTGTATGTTCATCAAATTTTCAATTTTCCAAGTTGTATTTTGTTTTTCAGATACATCAAACAACTCAATAAGAACAAAGTCTTCTGCTCATAGCTCTATTGTAAGCATATAATCCTGAATGGAGACCGGTAGATAATAGAGCTATGAGCAGCTGTTTCTGAACTTTTGTAAACACCACATATACAGTCAAGATTGGAATTGTAAGAACACTATAGACAACATGAATTGACATCTGAGAAAGATATTGTTCGAAACGGACTACAGAAAGCCCGGGAAGGTCCGTCCTTCTTCTTCTTCTCTCTTGAAGACTTTGTTCTTGTTGAGTTGTTTGATGTATCTGAAAAACAAAATACAACTTGGAAAATTGAAAATTTGATGAACATACACAGCAATATCTGTCTTTTTGTATCTTATACATTGATTTTATTCAGCGCAGGATTGCTCATGTGCACAACGATGGAAGCTTGTTAAAAAACACACACACACCATGAGAAGGACGTTCAGATGACCTAATTGAGATCATTGTGAGAGATGGCTGTCCAGATTGGCAAAATCGTGGATTCAAAGCACAAATATTCGGAAAGTACTTGATTTTCCAGGTATAGGAAAACTCGCTAGGGAACCGGGAGGATTGCGCGAGTGAGCCCACTTCGGTGCGGGAGACGGATGCGGCCGTCTGATCAGCAGTTTTAAATGCGAGAGGGAACAATGGTGAAACCTGATCAAAATGACCGTGTGACCACGACCTTAGTTTGTTTCAAAAGACTTGCGAGTGTTGGCTAGGAAATATACCTGCTTCTGAGTGTCTTGAAGAGAAGGGCCCAGCCTATAGTCCCCTATGCTGCACCCATGTGCACTCATTCGGTACTTAGCTATCTATTATTTGGTATGAAATATCCCCTGAGAAGTAGACTTTGGCACTGTACCCCTGTGCTGCAAATATCTCTCCGGGTTCACCACAATGGTCAGGATAATGCACCGCGTGTTTGTTGTGACCTTGGGGAGTCTGGTGTGCAAGTGGAAGAACATCTGGATCTGCTTTAGGAAATAAGACAATTGGGTATTGCGAACTCAGACTGGAATGTGCTTTTTATAGCCTGCTGTTTCTCCATAAAATCATTTGCTTCTGCTTCTTAGGGCTTGCAGTTCTCATCCCTACAATGGAAGCGTTGAGGCAACATTGAGGGCTTAGCTACACAGGCTGTTTCCTGTAAGAGGACTGTGACTGTCACCTTTACACAGTGCTGCATTTGTCATATCCAGGGTTCCGGAGCACAAATAAGAGTATTTATTTTTACCCCAGTGAATTATTTTTCCCGGCGAAACCTGCTTTCGATAAAAATAGATGAAACATTTGACTCTTCTGATGTAGGAAGGCACGTCCTTGACTTGGTGTGACTCACCTTTGCCCTAGGTGAAATGTTAGAGATGCAATTTTTGGAGGGAGCCGTGTGAATAAGAAATCTTTGGTAGATGAAAGAGGACACCCCGAAGCTTCCTTCTCCCACATCTCCTCCTTCAGATGATTCACAAACTCCTTGGCTCTGATCTGTCAATGATGTTATAACAGTTTGGCTGCTTCGTTGTGCGGCCCGCCACCACAATAGCAATGATCAGTTTAATCATTCAATTCCCTGAGTCACGCCCGCTGAGTCAAGCAAAATGTTTTCTCTCTCTTGGGAGCTGTGATTTTCCTCTGTGACCCTGAGCTGCTGCCTTGGGTGATGCGTCATGATTAGAGATTCGTTGCACAGCAGCTAAAGCCATGTCCCCTGCAAGGAAAAGGGAGGGACAGAAATCCACTGGAGGTAATCCTATCAGCTTCTCCTGGCTTGCAGTATTTTTCTCCAGAATTAGCAGGATGAACTTGATTCGATGGGTCCTTGTGGCGGAAAGTGCCGTCAAGTCACAGGTGATTTCTGGCAACCCCGGAGGGTTTTCAAAGCAAGTGATGAACAGAGGGGGTTTGCCATTGCCTGCCTCTGCATTGAGATCCTGGGCTTTCTTGGTGGTCTCCCTTTCAAGAACTAGCCAGGGCCATCCCTATTTTAACTTCTGAGATATGATGAGATCGGGCCAGCCTGAGCTATCCAGGTCCGGACATCTACCTGGGTACTGGGGAGGAGTGGAGCTGGGAGGAGTGCGGGGAGGGGCCCGGGCCCGGGTGAGCGTGACCAGAAGAATCCGATAAGCCTGGGAAAGAGCATAACAATTTGTTGGGTCATCTCTTAAGCAGAAGTTACCAGTCAAAATTCATTCTATTGGCCACACCAACATTAAAATGGACAGTTTGTAACACTAAGCATGTATGTTGTAGGTCAGTGTGTCCTAACTTGCAAGGGAGCTAGTATGTTGTCGTTTGGTGTAGTGGTTAAGTGTGCAGACTCTAATCTGGGAGAACCAGGTTTGATTCCCCGCTCCTCCACTTGCAGCTGCTGGATGAACTTGGGCAAGCCACAGTTCTGTCAGAGCTGTCCTTGAAAGGGCAGTTCTTGAAAGAGCTCTCTCGGCCCCACCTACCTCACAGGGTGTCTGTTGTGGAGAGGGGAAGGGAAAGGAGTTTGTAAGCCGCTCTGAGACTCTGAGTGAAGGGTGGGGTATAAATCCAATCTCTTCTCTAGTTTTCAGGGTTGCCAGGCCTGAGTTGACAACCCCTGGGAACAAATGTGGGGCATGGTCTGGAGTGCTGTTGTTGTGCTGGAGTGCTTACACCACTTTTGTTAAAAACTGGACATGATATGGCAGACGCTTTAGCATTTTGCAAAAAGTCTATCTATGATTCTACCATAGAGTTTTTGCAAAATGCTGGAGTGTCTGATGTATTACTTCCAGTTTTTACTGGAAGTAATACAAGCACACTGGTGCAATGCCCACACAATGGCAGTGTGCATTCTCTCCACCCGTTTCCTCCTGCCAGTGCCGCCCACAATAGTGGGAGGCCTGGAATCTCTAGTAGTGGTCAGAGTGTTGGTGTAGGACTTTGAAGCTCTCTGGGTCACCTAGTGGGCCAGTCTTTCAGTCTGTCAGACCTGTGATTGGCAAGCAATATGAGGTTTCTGGTCCAGACCAGGTATAAATGCTAGAAACCTGGCCATCTGCCCTTGACTGGTCAAAGAAATATCTCCTTCCAGGTGAAGTCCTGGTCCCAGACTATTATGCTTTCCTATTTTATCTTCAGCTTCTCATTGTATGGATATTAGACTCCTGGTTAGATAGGCCCTGATACTTTGAAGGATTTATCTCAACTAGCCATGGAATCAAGCTCTTAGGAATGCCCAGGGTCCATATACTTTGGTCTTGGTAGCCATTTGCGATTCTGCAATTCCATCTTCACTGCAGCCCTGATACTCCTTGGCTTGGATGTGAAGAAAAGGGTCTCTGAGATCACTCTGAGTTTCTGAGGAATCGGAGCACGGAGAAGAAGAAGAGGAGGAGGAGGAGGAGACTGGATTTATACCCTGCCTTTCACTACCTGAAGGAGGTGGCTTACAATCCCCTTCCCTTCCCCTCCCCACAACAGTCACCCTGTGAGGTTGGTGGGGCTGAGAGAGCTCTTGAGAGACCAGCTCTGAAAGAATTCATGACTGACCTAAGGTCACACGAGCAGCTGCATGTGGAAGAGTGGGGAATCACACGGTTCTCCCAGATTAGAGTCCGAGCTCTTAACCACTACACCAAAGTGGCTCTCAAGAACATATAGAATTCATCTGCTGTCTTCCTGATGTCTACTTTGGTAGAAGGATGGGAGCCTGTTAACCTTGCTGGGCGGGGGGAAGAATACATGCCACAGTAAACACAGCCAGCAGATTTGTGGGACTCTTTGAATACAGGGGCGAAGGTTGCTTTAGAGACCACAACCTGATTATGATAGTTGGACACCAAGACCCTCCTTTCCCCAAGGCCGAAGAAGAGGGACGTACCACACCAATGGGAGAACCATGTGTTCTACTCCAAGATCCTTATAGGAAGTATGGGATAAACATCTCATAGCTTCTGGCTCCAGGTGCTTTATATCTGACTCGGCTGGTTGAGCTGTGGGGAGAGCCCATCATGCTATGGATACCTCTTGGATCACTTACATATGCTGCAGTGAGTGCATCAGAAATCACTGCTCGGTCGGAGGCTTAGAGCCTTTGCAACCCCCCCAAGCCAATAGCCTCTTGGGTGCACGTGCACAGCTCAATCCCATTTCCCCTCGGTGAGTCATGCTTGCTGTTTTCTCTCCCATGACTGTGATAGTAATACCCACAGAAGGGCTGGCTACCTGCCAAAGGCAGCAGCGGCTGCAGCTTTTCTTCCCTGGCTAATCGCTGATAAAACTGGAAGACCTTGATCATCCCTCTTGACATGAATAACGATGTTATCACCTCTGATGTATGACCCAGAGCCAGATAATGTCCTCTGGCAGGGTTTTTCCTCCCCCCTCTCCCCCTCTTTTTCTCATGAGATGTAAAATACAATTATTATGTTACAAGGGGAAGATAAAGCGGCACAATCCCCACGTCTTCAAATGCCTAATTGGAGCAGGAACTTGTAGAAAATGGCTCCTTTTGTTCTTGTGCCATTGTTGATATAACTCGGCTCGTCATGAAAGCTGAGAACAGGACTCCTTTCTTCTCTTCTGTCTCGTCTCTCTCTCTCTCTTTTGTTGAATACATGATGAATCTCCATCCCTCACCAGCTTTCGGTTGTTCACCCAAAACATGTAGTTAAGCGCAGTGTTGGAAAAGTTGCGAGCACAATGTGGTCACAGTTGCGCATGTTTACGTCCCATTGATTTTGACAGAAAGAGTGAAAATGAAAACCAATATGCATCGTTTTGGCTAGATAATGGTCTCTTTTGCAGGCAACATTGATAGAGTATATTGAAGGGCTGTTTCTGTTAGGTATATAGGCAGAGTAGCAGAGAGAATACGCAGCACACGCACATGTACTGGCTTTAAGAGAGAAACTTTACTTACTAATGAAGGGAGGGTTTACTGGGAGATTAAAGAAAACAAACATAGGATAAACATCCTGACTCTAATCTACATCTTAACTCTACGGCTTCTAAACCTAATGTGAGAATGAACTAGAGGAGAAAACAAGGAGCAATACAACTGAAACCCAATGCTTATTCTCTAGTCCAGTGGTGGCAAACCTATGGCACGGGTGCCAGAGGTGGCACTCAGAGCCCTCTCTGTGGGCATGCGTGCCATCGCCCCAGCCAGGCCCAGACCATCATTAAAGTGTTGAATTCTCTGCCAAATAATTGTAAGTAAATGAAAGCATTTGGGATTGCTTTCCTTACTTTGTTTGGATTATTTTAAGTTAATGTATGAGTTGTTTTTTCTAAAGTAAAACCTCAGTATTCAGGTTAAATTGCCGTGTTGGCACTTTGCGATAAATAAGTGGGTTTTGGGTCGCAGTTTGGGCACTCTAAAAGGTTTGCCATCACTGCTCTAGTCCATCCCCAATGTATTGATTACCCAGTTGGAGAATCCCAATGCTAAGTAATTATGCATTTAGATTCAGGTGGGCAGCTAGATCTGAAGAAGTGTGCTTGCACACGAAAGTTTATACCTAGAATTAAACATTGTTGGTCTTAAAGGTGCCACTGGACTCAAACTTAATTATGCATATTGTCACCTTACTCTGGTGGGAAATATGTGCAGACTCTACCATTGGGTCCCTAACTCAACTAGCTAGGACATTAGCATGCATAAACAAACATGTTCATTCTTTCATGACTACAAAGTGAGAACTTGCAAATCCCAACACATTCTCACATGCATGAATTTCCCTTTGAACATTTGAAGTTGCTTTGTACCAAGTCTCATCATTGCTGATCTGGTGGTGGAAAGAGTCGTCAAGTCACACCTGACTTATGGTGACCCCATAGGATTTTCAAAGCAAGAGATGTTCAAAGGTGGTTTGCCATTGCCTGCCTCCGCGCCATGACCCTGGTATTCCTTGGAGGTCTCCCATCCAAATACTAGCTGGGGCCAACACTGCTTAGTTTCTGAGATCTGACAAGATCTGGCTAGCCTGGGCTATCCAAGTCAGGACATCTACCTGGGTATTATTGACTCTTAACTGGAAGCCACTTTCCAGCATTTTGAACAGAGAAGGGTCTTTCTCAGTTTCTGCTACTGGAGATTCTTTAAATGGAGATTGAACCTGGGGTCTTCTGCATGCAATTATGTGTTCTTCCACCGGACAAACCGAGTTATTTCCCAGAATTCCTGCAGTGTGGGTCATTTCATTTGGGAATCCAGTTCTGAGTTACAGAAATCCTGCTGTGTTTCTTATTAGACTGGGAGTCCTTCCTTACCTCCATTTTTAGCCCTTCCATTTTGGGTGGGCTGTTTGGCCGAGGTCCTGGCCTGCAGTTGTCCACCTCTTTCTTGTGAACCTGTGATTCTTCTCTAGAGATTCATCCAGCTCTTTCCTCAGTTAGGCCAGGTGCTGCATTTTGGTTTCCGGTGTGCTTTGACATGTTTGACACATGTTGCTCAACACGGCATCCATTGTTACGCTTTGCCATGGGTTCTTATAGGCATAAACCTTGATGTCAAAGATGAATTTCTGAACCAGGTACCTTGTCCGCCTTCGCAGAGCTTTGATCTGCCACTCACTTGATCTCGTTTAGAAACCATTGGTAAGTCATGCATATGTGATTGCATGAAGGTGTTACGATGCAGTTGGGCACATTTTGGTTGGTCATTCAGCCTTTTCGTTCCTTAACATGGTCATTTCAGGGTGAGTGAGTAATTTGAGGAGTTGGTGCAGTTGGAAGTGTGCTGTGTATTTGGCTTTGGAGATTTTAGGAACAGCCAATCTGCCATTTATCAACTTCACTATGACATTTCGTTCCACTTGAGCCTCTGTCAATAGAGATTTTTGTCTGAGCCCCGCCAGTTCCATTTCCTAGTGTTATTGGAGGAGACACTATTTCTAACTAGAGATAGGTCCTTTTCAATTCAAGTGCCTTTTTTATAAAATGTCCTTCTCTCATCTACCTGCCTCAGTCAGAAGTTAAGAGAGCCACTGTGGTGTAGTGGCTAAGAGCAGGGCTATTTTTGGGCAGGAACGCAGAGGAATGGAGTTCCGGCTGGCTCCCGAGTTGGTCACGCCCAGGAGGAACTCATTAGCATAATAGGCCACACCCAACAGCAGAAACTCATCAGGATTGGCTACATTAGGGGTGTGTGGCCTAACATGCAAAGGGTTCCTGCTACAAAAAAAGCCCTGGGTTTTGACAACAAACAAGGTAAACAGAATAAGAAGCAAAAGGTGGGTGTGGCTGGATGACCACACTTCTGGTAATGTGGGGGTGTGGCCTAATATGCTAATGAGATGTGTTGTTGCAAATTGGACTAGTGGGAGACCTGGGTTTAAGTCCCCACTTGTGCCCTGGAAATCTTGTTGGGTGACCTTTGTCCAGTCACACTCTCTCAGCCTAACCTACCTCACAGGGGTTGTTGTGAGGATAAAATGGAGGAGAAGAGAATGAGGTAAGCCGCTTTGGGTCCCTACTGGTGAGAAGGATGGGGGTACAAATGAATTAAATGAACTCCTATTTATTCACCCAGCCATCTTGTTAAGTTTGTACTCTTTTATGGCTTGAATATATTCTTATTAATTTATTTTTATTGTATATTTATGTTTTATTAAATTTTACATGCTATTTTGTGATTTGTAAACCACCTCGAGAGCCCGGCATTGGTGGAAGATTGGGGAACACGCACTTTTTAGTCGGAAGTAATATGTGAACTTGACCAGCTGCCAAGACTCTGGCTGGTGACTGCTGACATGTTTTGCGTTCTTGTATATGTTGTTGTGCTGTTTCTTTTGGCAGAATCAGATGTGCAGCCAATCCCACTTGCAAAGATTAAACAGTTGACTTGGGGTGGGGGTGGGGAAGTTCTGTGATATTAGCTATTGTCTGAATCTTAGTTTAAAATCTTTCAGGTGTTAAGGAGAAAGCTTAAAAGCTTTTTGTACTGTTCCACCTCCAGAATAGGTTTAATCCTTTTTAACGGAGTCAGATCTGACACTTTATTTCGCTGCAGGCTTTTGCTTTAGTGGTTGCAGCCAAAACTTGACAAGTTCTTCTTGTTAAATCTGAATGTATTACGTGGTGACAAATGTATCTCCCACTTACATATGACATTGTGAATGAAATGCATATGATCAAATTTCCTATAGCTGGAGTGGGTTAGCTCTTAAGAACATCTCCATATTATTCTAGTGTGGCAATCAATCCAAAGGCATCTACATAGAGATATATAATGGCAGATTGCAACCCATCTTGGTTTTCCCTAAACCTGGCGGTGAATTATGCTACTGAAGAATATATAACTCACCGCCAGGTTTAGGAAAAACCAAGATTGGTTGCAATCTGCCATCATGCTCAGGGAAGATTAAAGGGAAGCTAAAAATAAATCCATCAACTTTTCTTGGATATTTTCCAGGCGAATTGCAGAGAGAAATGTCACTACAATGCAAAACAAATTCGAACGGAAGTTTTCTACCAGAGTTTTTTTTTATTAAAAAAGGACAGATGGAGAAATCTGTTTTGTTCCCATATTCTCACATTGTCGAAAGCCAATGACATTGGGATTTTTTTTTAAAAAAAAAACACACCAATGCCACTCAAATCTGCCGAAAGTCATTGCCCATTGAAATTGCCTCGTTATCTTTGGCTTCTTCAGTAATGTCAGGGCTCAGCTGTGGAATCTGATTTCTGTTCCAGGGCTGAGAGATGGAATGTGTGGAACGGTAATAAAGAAAAACACTTCTGACCATGGGCAGAGTGTTTTCTCTTTTCTATCAAGCAGCTGCAGGATATAGCCATACAGTTAGGATTAAGGGCAGAATGGCAAGGCCCCCTGTTAGGCTTCCTAACTGGGCAGCCGTAGAGTTGGAAGTGGCCATACAGACCACCTAGTCCAACCCGCTGCCCAATGCAGGACCAGCCTAAAGCATCTCTAACAAGTGTTTGTCCAGCCTCTTCTCGAAAGCTGCCAGTGAAGGGGAGCGAACCACCTCTCTAGGCAGCTGATTCCACCTTTGAACTACCCTGACTGTGAAAACGCTTTTCCTAATATCCAGCCGATACCTTTCTGCATGTAATTTAAACCCGTTGCTTCGGGTCCTATCCTCTGCTGCCAACTGGAACAGCTCCTTGCCCTCCTCCACACTCTAATATCTGAAAGTAAGACTCCTGTGGTCCATAAACCCTGCTTCACACCAAGAAATGGGCAGGTTCAGAACTTTTTTTGTAGAAAAAGCCCAACAGAAACTCATTAGCATAACAGGCCACACCCAACAGCAGAAACTCATTTGCATATTAGGCCACACCCTGACAGCACAGCTCATTATTTTAACTTTCCATTAGGCCACACCCCACACCCCACACCTTCCCTTGGGTTGTCCAATTAGCACATTAGGCCACGCCCCCACACCTTCCCTTGGGTTGTCCGGGTACCTCGCAGCTGCAGGGAGCCCGGCTGGGTAAACCCCCCCTGGAAGGGAAAGCAGTTTAAACTGCCTTTCCTTGGCTTACCCAGGTGCCCCGCGACTTCAGAGAGCCCGGGCAAGCCGGCCCTTGGACGCCTCACCCCACCGCCTCGGAGTTGCCGGGTGGGGGGAGGGTTTGCTCTCCAGGCCTTCCCTCTGTAGCCAGGCACGCAGAGGCTGTGGCTGTAGTGGGCGTGGCCAACTCTGAAGCCAGCTGGAACTCCGTTCCTGTGCGTTCCTGCCCAAAAATAGCCCTGCAGGTTCACTCATCATTTCTCTGACCCAGAAGATACTCCTGGCTTTACTGGCTATTGTAATATTCACTGAGCTTACTTTTCCTGCCCAAAAATAGCCCTGGCGCAGGTTCACTCATCATTTCTCTGACCCGGAAGATATTCCTGGCTTTACTGACTATTGTAATATTCACTGGGCTTACGATTGTGATATTTAGTGGGTTTAGGAATGCTAAAGGCACAAATTCCTTTGTTCAAGACAAACGTGGAGGGGCCTGTTTTGCAGATTTTTCTCACCTCAATTTTGTTTCTCCCAGAACTAAAAAAAAAAGACGGTGGGTCACTGAAGCATCAGTGCCACTCTGCAAATATGACCAGGTAATTTAGATGGATTGACGCAATAAAGGAAGCTGTCCGTTTGCAAGACCTGAGCAAGGCTGTTAATGATGGGATGTTTTGGAGGCCATTAATTCATAGGGTCACCAGAAGTAGCGTTGTCAGCTCTGGGCTGGGAAAATCCTGGAAATTTTGGGGGTGGAGCCCGAGGAGGTCGGGGGAGGGACTTCAAGGGGGTATGATACCATAGACTCCACCTTCAAAGCAGGTAAACTGACCTCCGGTGCCTGGAGATCAGGTGTAATAGTGGGAGATCTCCAGCCAGAACCTGGAGGTTAGCAACCATATAGAGTCATCATGAGTGGGGAAGCAACTGGATAGCACGTAGCACACACCCAGTTTAGAACCCCAAAATCTGTGGAGAAATTCTGGTGTGGGGAATTTCAAAGCCTTGGGACACACCTTCCTCCCAGCCACCAACTGATACTTAAAATGGGATCTAAACTGAAAAAAGTCTCCAAAAGTAAAGTTTGGTCATGATGATTCCAGACCAAAAACAGGATATGGCCAAATCGACAGGGGCAGATCGGTCTCTTCCTGAATCGGCAGTCAGTTTATTACATCATTTTTGCTTCTGGTATATAGGCAAAATAACTAAAATAAAATAGTCTGGGCTTCCATCCCCCATGTTAGTATGGAGGATCAGGAGTTCTGTGTGCAGAGTCAGAACATAGGACATTTCCAATGTCTGAGGGGTAAGCAGTAAAGAGGGATGGGGGAGGGGGAGGAAGAGGGATAGATTTGGCCCCTTAGTCTTGCCCATTCTTGCTGCTCCATGCTAATTAGGGTTGCCAACTCCAGGCTGGGAAATTCCTGGTGATTTGGGGGTGGAGCCTGGGGAAGGTGGATCTCAGCCGGGTCTAATGCCACAGAGTCCACCCTCCAAAGCGGCCATTCAGGGGAACTGATCTACATAATCTGGAGATCAGTTGTAATTCTGGGAGATCACTGGGCTGCACCTGGAGGTTGGCAACCGTAAATTGGAGGCATAGAGAGTGCCTCTAACAGCACTGCCTACAATCCCAGGGTGGGGCAGTGTATGACCTGAACTCTCTCTTGCCCTTTATTGAACCAATAACAGCCAGGTTTGCCAATCTCAGTTGTGAAATTCCTGGAGATTTGGGGGGCGGGTTTTAAGGAGGGAAGGGGCGAGAAAGGGGCGGGACCTCAGTGGGGTATAATGCCATAGACTCCATCTTCCAAAGCAGCCATTTTTC
Organism: Gekko japonicus; assembly: GCF_001447785.1. NCBI lineage: Eukaryota > Metazoa > Chordata > Lepidosauria > Squamata > Gekkonidae > Gekko > Gekko japonicus. Next base: position 995,277 of record NW_015173686.1, on the reverse strand, counting down.
TCCAGTGGAACTGGTCTCTGTCATCTGGAGGTGAGTTGTAATTCCTGGAGATCTCCAGGCCCCACCTGGATATTGGCATCTCCAATAACAGCACTAAAGCAGAGGGTTTAGATCCGTACACTCCATCATGTTCTTTCATGCTTGAGATTCGATCTCTGCTCTAGGAGATGCTACCACCTTATCCAAGTTAGTGCTCTCTCTGGTGAGCAGTCTTGAATGCTTCTGTATTTGGTTGCAGGATCCCGTTGGGTCTCATACAAAGACCCCTAAGTTCCACATAAGTCTTATTATCAATTACATTTTTATGCTTCCCTTCCTCCAAGAGAAGCTTACAGCAGTGAACATGCTCCCCCCCCAATTTTCTCCACACAACAACATTGTGAGGATGTCAACTTCCAGGTGGGAACTGGAGTCCTCCTGAAATTACAACTGATACCCAGGCCACAGAAATCAGTGCCCTTGGAGAAAATGGCAGCTTTGGATGGCAGACTGTATTGGTATACCATGGAGAAATGGAAGTCCCTCCCCAGGTACTGCTGCCAAATCCCCAGGAATTTTCCAAGTCAGAATCGGCAACCCAAGGAGAAAGAGTGACTGGCCCAGTGTCACACTGAACATTGTAGCAGGGGGATTTGCACCTGGATCTTGTCATGGGCATAGGTGAGGGAGAGCTGCCAGACCTTGCAGAAAACACAGCTGGCCCCTCTGAAGCAGCAGAGGAGGACAGTTGGCAGCTGCCACCCGCATCAGCATTCCTCACACCTGGCCCAAATGAGGGGGAGAAATCATGCGACTCACCCCCATGCATGACTTGTCTAAGGGAGTGGCTGCGTCAAAACTTAGCACTCAGGCGGCGAGAGGCCAGGCTACAGGGAAGACGCATGTTTAGCCCAGAGCTTTAACAGGAGCCTGGACGCTCGCGCAGCTGGCTAATTGGTAGCAGCACTTATCTCCACACTCTGGGCAGAGCTCTTCCTGGAAGCAATGACTCAGCTTTGTGACGCCTTGCATCCACTTCGGTTCAGCTCTTACTCAGATATCTAGACTCTCGGACCCTCTGGCTTTGGAGTACGTTTCTGGTTAGTGATTTTGGACTTGGCTCTGTGTTCCTGGCTCCTGACCCCGGCTTGGCTTTGGTCTTTGCAGTGTCTTCCTGGCTCCCGACCTTGGCCTGTTTTTGGACTCCCTCTGACTGGCACCCCAGCCCGTGACAGATCTCTCCTTTCCCAGGGTAGAACTTTTGTGAAGTGGGCAGAGCAAAACAAATACTTAGTTTTCATTCTGAAAGGAGCTTATGTAGCCAGTTCGTTCACTGCAGAGCAATGCGAAGTGTGTGTAATAAGGTTGCCAACAGCCTGGAGGAGAAATGTCCTCCACCTTTAATAGAGAATTAATGTGTGGAAATGGACAGGTGCCGCTTTTCATGGCGCATAATACGCCTAGTGAATAACATCCCATTAAGCTGCGGTGGCTCAAGTGGTTAAGACGCTGAATTGCAGGCTGTGGAAGGTCAGTAGTTCAGCAGTTCGAGACCCGGGTTGCCGCATGACGGAGTGAGCTCCCGTCTCTAGTTCCAGCTCCTGCCAACCTAGCAGTTCGAAAGCAAGAAATTGCAAGTAGATAAATAGGTACCACTTCGGTGGGAAGGTAACAGCGTTCCGTGCACCTTGGTGTTTAGTCATGCCGGCCACATGACTACGGAAACATCTTCGGACAGCGCTTGCTCTTCGGCTTTGAAATGGAGATGAGCACCGCAACCCTAGAGTCGGACTCGACTGGCTTTCGAGCAAGGGAACCTTTACCTTTACTAAGCCTCTATTAAAGGGACGGGACAGGGTTTTTTTCCCTCCAGGCAGTTGGCAACGTTCATTTGTAATGAAAGGAGAGGTTTGTTGAGAAAGTTTACGTCATAAAGGAACACAAAAAGATTTACATAGGCTTAGGCCCAGCCAGCCAGCCAGTCCAGGAACTGGCTGTCTTCTTCTGAGTCTCCTGCTTCCTCCTCTCATAAAACACACATTAAAGGGGGCTGAATGAGCCGGTCTTATGTTTATATATTGGTCACAAAAGCAGTGGGAGGCTTAGTTCCTGTCAGACTTTATGAGGCATTTATGAGGACAGCATTCTCCAAAGTATTTCACAGGCCAAATAAAAATAAATTATGCTCAGGTTTATGGCAATATGCAACTGTTGCTTTGGAGGGAAAGTGTTTATGGGTAGCCATGTTCTCCCTGCCCCTTTTGTGGTTTGCCACAATCAACCCAGAACTGAAGATTATTATCATGGGAATAAGATATTAAGGATTTAATTGGTCTGTCCCTTTTCTTTCAGTTGCTATTCCATATCTCCAACATTAATACCATTATTCATGTTTCGTAGGTAGGAAAGTGGAGATTTGTGACCTGCACACTGGGCAGTTTCATCCTGAGGTAACATTTTGGTGGTTACCTGAGGATGATCAGGTCGAACTGTGATAGTTTGAATGGGTCACCATTCCTACTCAGGCCAATTTTATTTTACATAGGGTTACCATATTTTGAAAAGCAAAAAAGACGACATCTATATATCAAACAACAACAACAACAACAACAAATACCTTTTATTGGCATAAAATATTAAACAGTTGCCATTGGGGTAAAACAATCCTATAAAATTTGTGGAAAATAAATAACTTCTAAAAGCATTACAAGGTATGGCTATTTATATAAGCTTAAAATTATAGCAAAATAAAATTTGCCCAACCGCAGAACCTTGAATTAAATTATGCAACTCATTGATCTCAGTTAGGACATCTATATATCTAATAGCCAAGTTGCTCCCTCCATGCTGATATCTAAATCCGCACATCGGGGGCACTTGGGGGGAAGAGAGATTTTCCTGCCCACTTGGAGCAGTCCTCAGGTGTGCAGAAAAATCTAAAAAGTTGAAAAAATATACGAGGAATAGGGGGGGATGTGGAGGGGGGAAAGGATTGGTGGGCCTGGGCCTTTCCATCGGTGCGGGGGTGTGGGGGTGAAGGTTCACCTGCGGCTGCTTCCTCCTCCACATGGAGCTCCTTCTCCCCCCTCCCGCGAGTATCGCGGGTGCCGCTTCTTGTATTTCCTAACTGACTACTTCAAACAAGTGATCACTATGACAAATCTTATTTTAAATAACCTTACAATTTCTTTGCTACTAACGAGAAATATTCCTAACCTTCCAAACCAAAAAAAAATTCATCATTTTTTAAGGAATATTCCTAACCTTCCAAACCAAAAAAAGTCATCAGTTTTTAAGAATAGCCCAAAAGAGGACGTACATCAAAAAAAGAGAGGAGATCAGGTAAACCTAATTTTACAGCTGTGCTGGGCATACCATATCCTTCTACATTTCACAAACAAAAATAAGGACATGCTTTGACATGCCAGTTTATTTACTAAGACTCAGTGCTGGTGCCCCCCCACATCATTACTCATAGCTGGAGGCTCAATTCCACCATCTGTAGAATGCATTAATTTATACTTCATAGAATCATAGAGAGTTGGAAGGGACCTCCAGGGTCATCTAGTCCAACCCCCTGCACAGTGCAGGAAATTCACAAATACCTCCCCCTCCACACCCCCAGTGACTGCTGTTCCATGCCCAGAAGATGACCAAAAAAAACCCCTCCAGGATTGCTTCCTGACCCCAAAGTGGCAATCAGCATTTCCCCGGGTGTGTAAAAAAGGGCCACAAAAACTAACCATGGGTTCCATTGATTTAAAAGCCAGGAGAGTATTGGCTCATTTGGTTAAAAATATACTAGAACAACACCATTGTCCTAAAAATAGGTTATCAGCAGTTCAAAATGTGCTTCAGGATGTGCTGATTCCTGGTTTCGCCTCTCACCACAAAATTGTAGAAACACTGGGAAACAGAGTAAAAGAAGAGGGGCAACTCACTTGAAGATTTTAACAAGGGATTCGCAAAAAGGCAAAACATAGGTCAAAACAGGGACAGTCAAGCCAGTGTGGCGCAGTGGTTAAAGTGTATGGCTAGTTCACTGGGTGACTTTGGGCCAGTCACTCTCTGTCATTTTAATCTGCCTCACAGTTGTTGTAAAGACACAAAGGCGAATGGGACAGCCATGTATGCTGCCTTACAATTCTCAGAGCATAGGCAGCAAAAAATGTGATAGATTTTTTTTTAGGGATAGAGACAGTTGCAACAAATGATTATATGATGTCTACCGCATGCTGAGTGCCAAAAGTATCACCTGACTCATTCTTCCAGCCAGTTTGATAGGATTTTCTGGTTTCTCTTGCCAGCATGAGAACCACTCCATCCTGAAGTGCACAGAAGGGTTCTTTACACCTTGGGTACAATGTTCCCTCTAAGCTGTGGAGTCTTGTGAGCAAAAATTCTACTTTGTGAGCTACTGGCATTAAAGTCATGAGCGAGCAATTTGGCTACTGCATCAATTAGTTTGCTCTGGAGCCATCCTTCCTGAGCTAAGACAAAAATGTGTAAGCCGGAGGCTGAAAAACTGTGAGCTAGCTCACACTAACTCAGCTTAGAGGGAATACTGCTTGGGTATCCTTGGGTGTATCCTTGGGTGTATGCATAAACTGGGCTTTTTTCTGGGGGAATGCACCAGAACGGAGTTCCAGAACCTCTTCAACAAAATTATTTTTAAAAAGATTTAAAAATTCATGAGTTTTCAGTATACAGATTGAAAATTTCACTTCCCTCTTGAGAGTTCCGGCACCTCTTTTACAAATTATGAGAGAATACATAAAGTGTGAACATGCATAACATACACATACCTTCATCAGCAAACCAGGATAAGCTGTAGCTAGGCTTACCAAACTGCTCACCGTGGCAGGCAATCTCCCAACTCCAGCTTCCACTCTCGGTCATACCTGGAAGGGACATCACAGTGGTTTAAGTATTCCCCAAATCTGTACAGTTTTTAACCACAGATACTGGGGAATTCCCAGAACATTGTACAACCAGAAGTGACATTGTGATACCATGTGACATCACTTCCTGTTCCCCATCATTGCCTCTGCTGGAACGAAGACAGCACCTGATAACCCTAGCTGTAGCTTCCAGTTGAGTGTACAATTGGTATCAAATGAGCTTGGAACTAGTGTTAGTGTGAGCTATCTCACAGTTTTTTAGCCTCCGGCTCACACATTTTTGTCTCAGCTCAGGAAGGATGGCTCCAGAGCAAAGTAATTGATGCAGTAGCCAAATGGCTCGCTCACAACTTTAATGCCAGTAGCTCACAAGGAAGAATTCTTGCTCACAAGACTCCACAGCTTAGAGGGAACATTGCTTGGAACCTCTGGGGAATCTCCATGGGCAAAAGTAATTTCTCTCAGTGGAGTGGGAATTCCTCATGTCTCCCTTTCTGTTGCATTCCAAAAGGCCCCCATACCTGATCTTGGGAGACAGAGGACTCCCAAGAACAGGACAGTGGGGGCGGTGGAGGTTTGTAGCAGGAGTGGGGGAACCACAGAAAATCCCCCACTTCCATGAGCAGAATTTTTCTGCTGTATTCAACTCATAGCTTTCCTTGTTTTATTTTATTTCTTAATTTTTTTTTAAAAAAAATACTTATAACTCTCAGTGGAGTGGGAATTCCTCATGTCTTCTGCTGCATTCCAAAATGCCCCCATACCTGATCTTGGGAGATAGAGGACTCCCAAGAACAGGATAGTGGGGGCCGTGGAGGTTTGTAGCAGGAGTGGGGGAACCACAGAAAACCCCCCACTTCCACAAGCAGAGTTTTTCTGCTGGATCCAACTCATAGCATTGCTTGTTTTATTTTATTTTTTAAAAAATACTTATACACCATTTTCTTCCTCAAAACATGGGTTTAAGGTGGTTTACAATACACACACAGTATAGGCCATAAAATCAGATCATACCGCCTTGAGCCAGTTCTCTGGCAAGGCGGGATACAAATTTAAAATAATAAATAAATACATCTGTATACTAATGAATAACAACTTGGCAACTCAAATAAATCACAAGTCTAAAAACAGCTACACAAAACTTTAACTCAGGATCTTGAAAGAAGGCTCCTTCCAAAGGCCTTGGTGAAAGTTTCTTCTCAGTCCAGCCATGTTGAAAATCTTTTAGCCAGTTTGGTGTGAGAGCCAGTTTGGTGTAGTGGTTAAGTGTGCAGACTCTAATCTGGGAGAACTGGGTTTGATTCCCCACTCCTTCACTTGCAGCTGCTGGATGACCTTGGGCAAGCCATAGTCCTGTTAGAGTTGTTCTTAAAAAAGAGCAGTTTCGGTCAGAGCTCTCTCGACCCCACCTACCTCACAGGGTGTCTGTTGTAGGGAGGGGAAGGGGAAGGAGTTTGTAAGCCTCGCTAAGACTCCAAGTGAAGGGTGGGATATAAATCCAATCTCTTCTTTAGAAAGCAGGCATCAGTTCGGATGCTCCCATCACTAGTCCATTTCAGTGCACTGGAGAAACTGTAGAAGGAAGGAAGGAAGGAAGGCACTTGCAACTGCTGGGTGACCTTGGGCAAGACATAGTCCTGTCAGAGCTGTTCTTAAAAAAGAGCAGTTTCTGTCAGAGCTTTCTCCGCCCTGCCTACCTTACAGGGTGTCTGTTGTGGGGAGGTGTAATGTATTCAGCCTGACATGCCCGGACTTGCCCGGGCTGGCCAGGCACATTTACTCTGTAGCTTCAGTCTCTAGACAAAGGATCCGAAGGATCCTAGCTGGCCCAATCAACGGGGCTAGCTTCTCAGCCGGGAGACCAATGGTCGCCCGGTTTCTCTAGACAAAGGATCCGAAGGATCCTAGCTGGCCCAATCAACAGGGCTAGCTTCCCAGCCGGGAGACCAATGGTCGCCCGGTTCCTGTAAATAGCCT
>NW_015173686.1:960853-986172 GCF_001447785.1 Gekko japonicus | reverse complement strand
GCGGGTTTTCTGAATGCATATAAACCGGCCTGTGAGCCGGTTCGTTGTCTTTTGTTCCTGACTAAATAAAGGTATGTTTAGCTGCAATCACTCTCCGTCTGCATACTTTTCAGGAGGGGAAGGGGAAGGAGTTTGTAAGCTGTTCTAAGACTCCAAGTGAAGGGTGGGATATAAATCCAATCTCTTCTTTAGAAGGCAGGCATCAGTTCGGATGCTCCCATCACTAGTCCATTTCAGCGCACTGGAGAAACTGAGGAAGGAAGGAAGGAAGGAAGGAAGGAAGGAAGGAAGGAAGGAAGGAAGGGCTGTCTTAAGCCAAGGGAGGAGAAAGTGGCTTGATGAGCCAATTGATCAATCTGGGTAGGAATCAGAGTTACCATAAGGAAGGAAGGAAGGAAGGAAGGAAGGAAGGAAGGAAGGAAGGAAGGAAGGAAGGAAGGAAGGGCTGTCTTAAGCCAAGGGAGGAGAAAGTGGCTTGATGAGCCAATTGATCAATCTGGGTAGGAATCAGAGTTACCAGTTCTCCCGCTTTGGTGGGTCACCTCTTTCCCACCGCTTCTCAGCCGGGGGCAGGAGGAAAATGCAGAGCAAAACTGGCAAAGTACACTTGCAAGTTATCATTGAAGTGCTCCGAAAGTGGATTGAAAGTGGATTGTTATCATGTGATAGTGCCCAATTCTCTCTTGCCAGGCATTCCTCCTTTGTGCCTGTGCAAAGGGAGATGCTCAACTCCTCCACAGAAGAAGAATATCTGTCTGTCGAGTATAAACTCTGCAACCTTTTCCAGGAAAGGGTGTGTGTGTATTCCATGTGCAGCCAACACACCCTGAAAGAGGAACAAACTCTAGAGCCACAATGGCACGGAGGCCTTTGGGACTGGGGAGAGGCACCGATGCAGCATTTCATTGCGTGTTGCTCACTTGTTGCATTTTGATAGATTTTCTAAGTTATCTTGAGAAGCATATATGGTGGAAAGGCAGGGTAAAGGTCAATCAATAATAAATATAATGTTGGACAAGTGAGTGACAGGATATTCTTTCATAATAGGGGAAGGAACATCAGACCTATACAGGAGACGTACAGCATGAAGTGTTTCTTTTAATTACCTGGAGGGGAAGAAGAAAACATTGACTGCTCCAAACCCTGGTAAGAGAGCACCTGTATCTTCGTTCAATTATTATTTTGTTGGTATAGAATGATTGCTTCCCGTTAGAACAATAAGCTTTTGATTTTTTTTTTAATGGATCCATTCTTTCTGAGCCATTGGCTGAGGTGTCATGGAACATTCACAAGCACTCCAGCTTTTGAGAGAGGGAGAAAGGTCAGCTGCATAATGTTAATGGACAGTGCAGCTGCTAAGAAGAAAATGTTCTGCTGAAAAGATCTCATAGGATCTTAGGATCAGGAAGGAAATGTCAGTGTTTGATAAGAAGAGAAGGGCTAATGAGGGAGAGAGGCAGCGGTTTGGGACACTGAGTGGGGTGTCAAGAGATGGGAATCCAGGAGACATGGTCAAAGTAGCTTGTGAAAATCCGGAAGAAAAATATCGAAAGGGAGGTAAGAGATAAAGGAACTGATGAAGCAATGACTCGAAGGAATAAGGAAAGATGGGCTACTGATATTCCATTCACACACAGCCCTGAGAAAAGCAGGGATATATGTTGGAGAATGGTATTATGAGTCTGTGTGATGGGAGTGGTTACAGTGTTGGAGTAGGGCTGGGAGAACGGGGTGTAAATTCCCCACCCAGGCTCGTTGCTCACTGGGTGACCTTGGGCTCATCACTGTCTCCCAGTCTAACTTACTGCACAGGGTTGCTGTGAGTATGAAAATGGAGGTGTAAGTTGTTGTAAACGAAAGCCACTAGCCCATAGGAAGACATGGACAGCTGTGTGAACTCCTGCCATTGACGGCTGAGAACAGTCAGAGCTTGAAGCCAGAGATCTGGCATATCACATGAAGCCAAGATTGATGGGATTTCATATCCTTCGGCTTAAAGCACTAAACTCACTGATGCAAAACCTCGCAGGGCTGCCTAACAGAGTTTTGGTGGGATGCGGAGAGACAACCCCCTCAGAGGATGGATAGGCTATTCTTGTTATTCAGTCGCACAGTCAAGTCCGACTCTTTGCGACCCCATGGACCAGATCACGCCAGGCCTTCCTGTCTTCCGCTGTCCTTTGAATTCTAGCTTCCACCTAACTGGGAAGGGAAGAGTTAAATGCATCCTGTCTGCCTAAGGTCAGGTGCATCGCTAATGTGGGAGGAGAGATGGGCAGAGAGCCTCTCTGCAGCAGCTTCTGTCACTTCCACATCCATCCCTCTGGATTTGGGGATGCAGGTATTTTGTATCCCGTGTAGGTTAGTTTATTCTCTTTACATTTTCATAGATGCTATAATTACTCCTGTAGACTGTTAAATTTCTGTTTGTCTGTGTCGGGACACTATAGAATGGAAGTTAGCGAACTCAGCTTTATTTGGGATCAGGACCAGTGGCACCTTTAAGACCAACAAAGTTTTATTCAAGGTATGAGCTTTCGTTTCAGATACATTGAAATGAAAGTTATCAGACCATACATATAGGTGGTGGCTGAGCAACAGATTAGCATACATCATAATAGTTGTCTGACAGGTGCAAGGACCAAACTGGAATAACAAGCTTAGTTTATACGGTCACCAGTGTTCCCTCTAAGCTGAGTTAGTGTGAGCCAGCTCACAGTTTTTTAGCCTCTGGCTCACACATTTTTGTCTTCGCTCAGGAAGGAGGGCTCCAGAGCAAACTAATCGATGCAGCAGTTGAATCGCTCGCTCACAACTTTAATGCCAGTAGCTCACAAAGTAGGATTTTTGCTCACAAGACTCCACATCTTAAAGGGAACATTGATGGTCACCATTTGTTTGGGTTTAATTCCGGGGGGGGGATGACATGGTGAAGGAAATAAAGATATCAGGAGATTGATGGGCAGATGTCCCCTTCTTAATTGTGTAATGCTGAGAATAATCAACTCATTCCATCTCCTCTCAAGTGTGGTGGTAACCTTACAGCATGCTCTTCTTTGAGGTGGGGTGATTGGCTGTGCAGTGTCTCTTCTGTGTCCCCAGACCAGAATGCAGTGAGATTAAAAAAACACTAATATCTATATTACATTCTACTATTCATTACATTACAATCCACTATTCCAAATAAGAAATGAAATAAAAATAGAGAGGATGTATAGCTCTTCTGGTGGGAATACAGATGTAAGGACTGAATTAGGTTACCATATGTAGTGAGATTAAAAAAACACTAATATCCCTGTTAAGTCCTTAGGGTTCCATTGTTCTCTGTGTTGTAATAACAAAGAAGAAGACGGATTTATACCCTGTCTCAAGAGTGGTTTACAATCTCCCTTCCTCTCCCCCAACAGACACCCTGTAAGGTAGGTGGGGCTGAGAGAGCTCTGAGAGAACTGCTCGTGAGAGAACAGCTCTGAGATAACTGTGACTGACCCAAGGTTACCCAGCAGGCTTCATGTGGAGGAGTGGGGAATCAAACCCGGTTCTCCAGATTAGAGTCTGCCGCTCTTAACCACTACACCAAACTCTCTGATTTCCTTTTCTAGTCTGTTCCTGAAGTTCCTTTGCTATAAAACAGCTACTTTGAGGCCACCCATTGAATGTCCTGGAAGACTGACGTGTTCAGTGCATTCAATCCTTACCAACTGCCTAGACTGTTTATTTAGGCTACTTTTCAAAACTCCCTTTCTGGTGCCCTGCCAACACCAGAGGGGTGTGATAAGGGATAATCTTAGGGGTGATGGGGGCCTATTGGAGAGTTCCAGGGGCTCAGCAGGAGCTCTGGAGGAGAACTGAGGAATTCCACCATGACAGGTGGGGTGCTATGGGGGAAAACGCACCATCTCCTTCCAGGCCCCTCTCTTGTTCTCTCTTGGCTTCTAGCTGTTACAGAGGGGTGTTATAGAGAGGGGGTAAGAAACCCAAAGAAGTTTGTGACAGGAATAGCCATAAACGCAACCCTGCGGTCTTTGTAGCAGGATAACATTTAAATTGGGAGGGGGGGGGACTGGGAGGCAGGGTAGCAACATGACTGTTGGCGTAAAGATTTGGTTCCTGAACGTTGCACATTAATCTGAAATAAGCCCAGTCTTTGACTTCAGGCCTTCTGTTGGCTAAATTTGCTTTTCTTCTATTTGTAACGGCACGGTCATGTAATATATTTGCCTTTCTCCACTGTTGCCCTCTGCTCCTTACGAAGCCAAGATAATAATGTATTCCCACTGATTAAACTGACATGGATGTCAGCCCTTGAAAGGCTTGGTTCATCAGATAGTGGCTATACAGGTGCTTCAAGGATTTCCTATATAAATAATTCAATAGGTGGATTAGTATAAATCCATAATAAGAACAAGACTTGGTGGATTCTGCTTACAGGGATGAGTGTATGAAAGGGAGGGATGGAAAACCTCTCCCCCCCCAGAAGGGGTTTTTACTTTCCTTTCACTTAAGCCTTTGGTGTTGTTGCAAAGAAACACGAAGGGCTGACTAAAGGCATTTTGGTGCTCTGGGTACAACACGGGCACAACACGTAACACTCCTTTCTTTCAAGAGAGCCAATCCGGAGGCACAGGGTAATGTTTGCCTTCAGGGCAATGAAGTCACAGACAGGTGTGTTCTCTTCCCCCACCCCTTTCTGAAATACACAACAATACACACCTTGTCCCTTCATCTGTTAAATTGCTTTGTCTAAGGCTCCTTCCTATTAAGGGCCAAACTATGCATAATGTTGTTGAAGTTCTTTTTGTAGAATTGCTAGCTCCAGGTAAGTAAAGGGTAAAGGGTTCCCTTGCTCGAAAGCCAGTCGAGTCCGACTCTAGGTTTGCGGTGCTCATCTCCGTTTCAAAGCCGAAGAGCCAGCGCTGTCCGAAGATGTTTCCGTGGTCATGTGGCCAGCATGACTAAACACCAAGGCGCACGGAACGCATTTACCTTCCCACCGAAGTGGTACCTATTTTGTTGTTGTTCAGTCGCACAGTTGAGTCCGACTCTTCGTGACCCCATGGACCAGCTCCCGCCAGGTCCTCCTGTCTTCTGCCGTCCTCTGAAGCTTGCTCAATTTCATGTTCGTTGCATCCATGACACTGTCTAACCATCTCATCCTCTGCCGTCCCCGTCTTCTTTGACCTTCAAGCTTTCCCAGCATCAGGGTCTTCTCCAGTGAGTGCTCCCTTCTCATTTGGTGGCCAAAGTATTTGAGCTTCAGTTTCATTATCTGGCCTTCCAGGGAACAGTCAGGGTTGATTTCTTTTAGGATTGACTGATTTGTTCTTCTTGCAGTCCAAGGGACTCTCAAGAGTCTTCTCCAGCACCATAGTTCAAAAGAATCTATTCTTCGGCGCTCGGCCTTCCTTATAGTCCAACTCTCGCAGCCATACATGACTACTGGGAATACCATTGCTTTGACCATGCGGACTTTTGTTGGCAGGGTGTTTAGGTTTGGCAGGGTGTTTAGGTCATGCTGTTTAGGTTCGCCTATTTATCTACTTGCAATTTGCTGCTTTCGAACTGCTAGGTTGGCAGGAGCTGGAACTAGAGACAGGAGCTCACTCCGTCATGTGGCAACTTGGGTCTCGAACTGCTGAACTACTGACCTTCCACAGCTTGCAGTTCAGTGTCTTAACAGCTGCAGGTAGGGAGCATGAAAAGGGTGCAGTTTGGGGAGGGGTGGGAACTCAGTGGGCCATAATGCCATAAAGTCCACCCCTCAAAGCAGCCATTTTCTCCAGGGAAAATGTTCTCTGTAGTCTAGTCTGGAGATCATGTGTAATTCTGGGAGATCACCAGGCCCCGTCTGGAGGCTGTAGCAACCCGAGCTGCAGTGTTAGGAAAGTCAAGTAACGAATAAATATACACTGCAAGAAACTTTTGTAAATTAATGTGTTCTGTTTATAATTAACATACTATAAAGTGCATTGTGTATTCTTATAACATCCTAATCAGGTATATATATTCAGTACGTTCAATATAACAGTAACACACAGTTCATATAATATAACAACTACCAGTCAATTTTGCATCAGTATTTTAAAAGTCAAACCCCAACGGGAGTTTCCAGAATTACACGCCCACTTCTACTTGCATGAAGTCTTCCAGAAGGGGGAAAGCTTTCATTTATGGTAAGTTGCCGAGGCCCCCCCCCCGGCCGCCTTCAGGTACAAGCTCTCCCTCCTCTGCGAGGGCAGATCTCCGTGTGTCCCCCCCCCAACAACTAGCAATCCAAAACAGTCCAGTGGAGCCTGAGTGGTGGGTGTTGCCTTCTGACACACTTCCAGTGACATCAGGGGGTGTGGCATATGCAAATAAGTTATGCTAATGAGCTCCTGCACCTCTTTTTCTGTGAAATGACCCCTGCCGGTCCTACAAAAGACACATTGTGCAGCTAAGATTCATGGACGGAGCGCTCCTGTCATTCTCAAGGCTGCAGCCCTTCTGCTGGGATGGCATATCCTCAAACTAGGGTTGCTAGATCTGGGTTGGGAACTTCCTGGAGATTTCGGGGGTGGAGCCTGAGTAGGGTGGGGTTTGGGGAGGGGAGGGACCTCGGCGGGGTGCAATGCCATAGAGTCCATCCTTCAAAGCAGCCATTTCCTGCAGGGGACCTGATCTCTGTCATTTGGAAATCAGATGTAATTCTGGGAGATCTTCATGTCCTGCCTGGAGGATGGCAACCCTACAGCCATAGGGGGAGAGAAATATGGACTGGGGTACAGCACCTGGGAAGGCAGGAACTCTACTTTCTGCAGTTTCCTCAATAGGAACTGCCTCCTTGGTTGCTTGAGTCCCTGGTAGGACGGGGAAAAACACAGATCTCTTCAGATCTCAGAAGCCAAGCAGGGTTGGCCCTAGCTAGTGCTTGGATGGGAGACCACCAAGGAAGTCCAGGGTTGCTATGCAGACAAAGGCAATGGTAAACCGCCTCTGAATGACTCTTGCCTTGAAAACCCTATGGGGTTGCCATAATTTGGCTGTGACTTGGCAGCACTTTCCACCACCAATGAAGGTTCATGTGCATATTCTGAACACAGACTTTGCTTCATGTTTGAACACCTGTTTGCCCCCCCCCACCCCGTTCCTATTTCCAAGGAGGGCAAGAAGGGAATCACATTGTTCCCTGTGATATCTCACACTGATCACGGAGATATCACAAAGCGATTTGGCACGTATGTCTACAACAATGCTGTTCTGAAGAACAAACACAAGCTTCAACCTGCAACCGTCTTTAAGGGGAAAGGGATGATGTAAAAGGCACTGGTGTGTGTCCAACCATCTGTGGAGATTGTGGGATGGGAGTGGCACTTTCCCCTCCTGTTCCAGCTCACAGAGTCCTCTCAAATTGTGTTGCCGGTCAACAGACCCTCAGTAACAGCATAGGGGGAAAAGTGGGGACCTGCAGTGGGACTGGGGAATCAGTGGAAATCACCATGGTCTTTAATTGACAACTCTGTTCCTTTGATCGAGGCCAGTGTTCTAAACTCCTTTAGTCCACTCTAGGACTCGGTGTAGGCAGGAACAGGGAGAAAGGAAGTGGTAGCTCCAGACCGGGAAACAACTGGACTTATTAGTATAATAATAAATATAATAAAATAACAATAGACAATTAAACTGTGCTCCTGTTTGAAACCATGCTGCCTCTTTATTTTGATGCCCAGCATTGAGAGCACAACAATCACCATCCCCTCTTCCACAACCAAAAAATGCAAAACTGTGTGGCTATATACATGCAGCTGTAGTGAAATACCTGCAGTGAAGTCTGTTGCGCTTTATGCTTATAAGGGTAGCTGAAGGTTCATGGCCCCCACCCCAGATAGGAGGGCTTTTGTGATTCCATGAGCTAAGGAAGAGTTTTGGCTTTCCTCTGATGTGCATTGCCTAGGGTAGCACAGTCTGGCACTCTTTCATTAACACTTTGTTCCTGGCAAGGAGAGAGGGAAAAGTCTTTTGATGAGAAATGTTGTGTCCAAAATAAATATGTGGTGAGGAACAACTGTTGTGGGTATTGCTTGCAGGAACTTGCTGAGCCTTGGCTATTTCAATCAGAGCTTCCGTCTCGGAGACTGCTGATAGGCGTTTTCTCTCTCTCTCAGAGCAAGCAACTGGGAAAAAGAACCCTGCTGAAATCTTTATATCCTGATGCTTTGTTTATCATGCTGGGAACTCTGTCAAAGGAGTAAAGTGGTTGCTTATTATTTTCCTGAGATGGCAAAAGTGTGTGTGTGTGGGAGGGAAATACCCAAGAGCATAATCAACAACCCTAAGCATGGAATGACAAACAAATGATAAATGGTTTGCAAAATCTTTCTTTCTTTCTTTCTTTCTTTCTTTCTTTCTTTCTTTCTTTCTTTATTTGGATGTGTGTTTGTCTCTTTCTTTCTTTCTTTCTTTCTTTCTTTCTTTCTTTCTTTCTTTCTTCCTTTCTTTCTTCCTTCCTTCCTTCCTTCCTTCCTTCCTGTTTATTACGGTCAGAGACCCGCCAAATAGCAACCAAATATAACCAGATGTAGCCAAATAACAAAATATACTGTTCAAAACAGACACAGCTTAAAACCGGAGTATACAAATTCCAGTACCGATACTAAAATTTTAGACTGAAAGTTGGTAGAAGGTTAAACGTTTTTGTTTAGCAACTTTTCCGGTGTTTTATGGCTTGAATAGTAAATGTTGCCACCTTTAGAGAAATTTCCTGATCCCTGTCAGCTAAAAGTAAAATCTGGTATCCCTCCCTGGGAACTGGCTACAGATTGGAGACATATAGACTGTTCGAATATTCTGATAAAGTTTGCACTCAAAAAGTACATGTTCCCTTGTCTCTAGAAATTTGGGGTTAAAGCCTGGGGAGGTTGGGGAGGGGAAGGACCCCTGTGGGATGTAAGTGATAGAGTCCACCCTCCAAAGCAGCCATTTTCTCCAGGGGAACTGGTTTCTGTAGTCTGGTGATGAGCTGTAATTCCAGGAAATCTCCAGGCCCCACCTGGTGGTTGGCAAGCCTACGCACAACACAGATTGGCCCCCACCTAAGGGTTTGACTAAAAATAGTTTTTTAAAGTGTGTGCTATTTCCATTCAAACAACTTTTTTTTTAAAAGGGGGGGATTTTGTATTTAATCCCCCCCCCCGCAACTATGGTGGCAATTCATGCCCCTCCCCAGCAATATTCCCTCTAAGGTGTGGAGTCTTGTGAGCAAAAATTCTGCTTTGTGAGCTACTGGCATTCAAGTTGTGAGCGAGCGATTTGGCTGCAGCATAAATCAGTTTGCTCTGGAACCATCCTTCCTGAGCTAAGACAAAAATGTGTGAACCGGAGGCTAACAAACTCTGAGCTAGCTCACACTAACGCAGTTTAGAGGGAACACTGCTCCCCAGTGTTCTTGGTGCAAATTTTGCCTATTTAACTCATTCGGTTCTGCTCACCTTAGATTCCCCCTGGTGGATTTTTCAAAATCATTTATCCTTGAAGAGTTCCCCTTCAGCCTCTGTGGCTGTGAACGTGACAGGATGCTTAATGAGATTAAGAAGTAAACTAAGGAAGGCGTTTCAGAGATGTGATCGTTGTAAGTGTGTAAAAAGCTATTCTAGTTCAAGTGACATGTCTCTGATAGTAAAAAATTCATACGCAATAAAAATACCCACACCTGGGCTTTACAAGAGGGCTACAGACATTTCTGTTGGCTGTGAGGAAATCACTGATCCCCCCCCCCAACTAAATTATTTGAAGCTCCAGTTGAAAATATGGAAGGCCCGTCGAACAAGAGGTGGGGGGTTGCCTCTCCCACCCCCTCCCTTCCCCAAATGGCACTGATTCCAAGCAGCCAGAAGGGACTGAGCTGCATTTCACATCACAGCATCATTTATTTATAGCCCACAAATGATAAATATTAATCAAATCTATTTACCATCCACCCATGATGAATTTATAGCTACTAACTATTGCCTGGTTGCTCACTCTCGCCTACCGGGACTTTCAGCTCCCGGTGTGTGGGATGGGGTGAGGAGGGAGCTGACATGGTGAGGTGAGAAAAAAAAACCCCGTTGAAAGGGAGAGTGGAAAGCGGAGAATCCATAATGAGGAATTCATCCCCCCCCCCAAGGAACAGCACTGCAATAAGCTTCTCTTTTTTTAGGGCTGTCAGATGATTGCCAAACACTGAGCTAGCTTTCAAGTTCCCTGGAACTCCTGATGAGGTTGCATTGCAAAAAAAGTAGTGGGCAGGGAAATGGTATTTCTAATTCTGGAGAACTCAAAAACGGACTGCTTGGTTTGCATCCTGCTCTTCTTCCAACATGGAACTCAAGGTCCCACGTGCTGGGCTCCTGTGGGGTTTCCAGTCATGACACCGATTGGCCCAAGACCTTCATGGCTTCAACAAGGTGGAGGCATCACGTATTTTTCCTTCCTTCCACCAAATCTAGTTGCTATATAGCATTGAAATCGCTCCTACATGGGTGCAGTTCCCTGTTTTGCTCCCATTGCGGCTGTGGACAGAAAGGCATTCACAGTGGCAATACAGCCTCCATTTGGAGATCCCCCCCCTTTCCCTTGTATGGCCTGCCATTCCCTTTTATGGCCTGCCATCCTTTTATGGCCTGCCATCCTTGCTCGGAAGCCAGTCAAATCCGACTCTAGGGCTGCGGTGCTCATCTCCGTTTCAAAGCCGAAGAGCCAGCGCTGTCCGAAGACATTTCCGTGGTCATGTGGCCGGCATGACTAAACACCAAGGCGCATGCACGGAACGCTGTTACCTTCCCACCAAAGTGGTACCTATTTATCTACTTGCAATTTCTTGCTTTCGAACTGCTAGGTTGGCAGGAGCTGGAACTAGAGACGGGACCTCACTCTGTCTTGCGGCACACTCGGGTCTCGAACTGCTGAACTACTAACCTTCCACAGCCTGCAGTTCAGCGTCTTAACCACTTGAGCGATATACTTCATACCAATAGTAATAATTTTTTTAAAATGGTGAAAAGCCTGCAGGGCGAGGGGGGCTGAGAGTGGAAGAGGAAATATTGAGGAAACAGTACCAAATGTGGTGCCGGGTATGTGCAGTGAGGTGTGGAAATCCAGTTGTTCTTGTCCCCAGCGATCCCAAACCAGCTTTGGGTATGATCTTCCTGGAATGGTCATATGAAAGTAGGTTTGGGAATCCATGCAAGAACGCCAGAGGACTTCCAGAAGTCTGGGTGTCTGTGTGGAAACAAGCCTAGCTTTAGTTCTGCTGTCTGAAGTGTTGGACGTGGAGGGCTGTGCCACCACCCCCTGTATCGGGGGCAGTGGCTGTACGCTGCCTCCTGCCTCAAGACTTCAGAAACAGCACCATAGAACTTCGGCCACTTCCGCACTGTCATTTTTGTCACTCATTTGTCCCTATTGCTTTCCACATGTGTTTTGCTCCCTCTGGGACTACTAGAGAGAGCAAAACACATTGGGGGAGAAAACCCCTGAAGCAATAGGGATAATTGAGTGACAAAAAATGACAGTGCAGAAGTAGATAGACAGAGAGGTCAGGAGAGACAGAGCATCCTTTCCTTCCTGCTGTCTGGTGCTGTCCCTTTGACGTAGAATACTATTCTCAGGGACAAACTTCTTACCCTTCTGTCTTAACACCTCTCTAGCACACATTGCCTGTCTCCATCTTGGCAACATGGATGCAGACTAGCCAGATAGATTAGGTTTTCTATCCTATCTCTAAGCTCTTCTATCTAGAATGGCGTTCCATACAATAGACTCCTTTTATTAGTTTGAAATCTTAAAGAGGTTCTGTGCCAGGCTAACATACTGGTGGAATGAGCTCCCGGAAGACATCAGGGACCTGCGGGACCTTTTGTAGTTCCGCAGGGCCTGTAAAACGGAGTTCTTCCACCAAGCCTTTGATTAGGGAGCCGCATCCATCTACATGAGGCCCAGGCCCCAATATTAACAATGTTACTTCAATGCTAACATCAATATTACACCAACTTGAATAGCCTGTGCTGTGCCAATATGACCCAGACCATGTTGCCAGCTGACTGTTGGATGCCCGCCATTGTTATATTGCACTAGCACTTTATGTATTTTTAGACCTATTTTATTGCAATTTTATTTAATTTAACTGTTTTATTTCATTGTAATACGATGTAAGCCGCCCTGAGCTTGCTTCGGCAGGGAGGACAGGGTATAAATTAATTAATGAAATAAATAAATAAACTTTGTTATTTAGCAGCACGCACCCAGACCTGAGGAGCTTCTGCCATGTGGTAAGCCTTGTGCACTTTGCTAAGTTATTAACGATTTTCTGGCCATACCAGACCAGAGAATCTAACATGAAGCAGACAGAGCGGAATCCACAGCACTTTTTGTGGTAGGCAAGCATTACTGCAGGCATGGAAGGAAGCACATTACCAGGTGGGTGCTGCTCCAATCAGGAAGACTCGTATACTAATAATCCTACTATAATAGCATCAGATTAGAGCTACTATTGTAGCAGCACCCAGCAAACTTTTATGGCAGAGTATAGGAATTTGAACACGGGTATCTCAGTCCATCTAGTTAGGGAAAGATTGAAGGCAAAAGAAGAAGGGGACGGCAAAGTATGAGATTGTTAGACAGTGTTATCGATGCAACGAACATGAAGTTGAGCACACTCCGGGGGACAGCGGAGGTACAGGAGGGCCTGGTGTGATGTGGTCCACGGGGTCGTGAAGAGTCGGACTCAACGGTGCGACTGAACAACAACAAAAATCTCGGACCCTAGTCCAGTACTCTAACCACTACGCCACACTGGCTCTCAGTTGGCACTAATGAAGACCCATGCCCCACTCCGTGCATGTCTTCTTCCAGCACGAAATGTCCCAAGGTCTCTGCAACACTGCAAAGGCCTCAGTGGTGGTCTCCTATTCCTAGTATGAGTAGATGGGTCAAATGTACCTGAGGACATGGGGCCCTCCACTGGACCCTGGTCGCATGTTGCCCTTTATGCTAACTCTGGTTGTACTGAATAGTGTTATTCAGGCACAGACCACTGGCAAATCCAAGTAGCATGGCAAAATAACAGCCAGGTAACATCAAGCCTGCATCCTGTTCTATTGCAGCGTTATCTGTATGCCTTTCCTAATCCCTAGCAGCTTAGTTTGTATTTGCTGTGATGCTCTTATCCCTTTCTGGTTCAAAGTCAGTGCTAACAGGCGTTCTGAAATGAGCCACCCAAGATAAACAGTTGTGCAAACTAGTTGTAATCTCTGACTTTGCATAACAACATTGCGCTTGGGGTGTGTGTGTGTGGGGGGGAGAATTGGAAGCTGGCTGACAGATTGTTCTTCTCTTCCATTCCTTTGCTACCTGTGACAATATTGTTTAGATTCGAGGATTATTTTGAAGCTATTTTTAACAGTCTTTCCACAATGTGCCTTCAAGCACACTGGGACATCTGTTTGCTTTCCAATTCAAATGACAAGCAACAGAAAGTGTGGAAACACAAAAGGCATATTTCAAAAGCAACTAAATGGCTTTGTTTAATTTTTAATTTGTTCTGGATAACATGAAAGTGTGTTTAATCTTCCCACTCTGAAAGGAACATGTTCTTTACAGGGAGCAGAGAAAAGATGGGAGAGGAGAGGGAAGTGGTGGGGGAGGGGGGAACTTAACTAAAGGGTTTTAATTAAGTTAAAAAAAGAACAGTATCATCCAGGGAGCAATTACTAACTTTTATTCTTTCTCAAGTGGTGTATATTGTCAAAGAAATGCAGCACACCCATTTTCTAAGTCTCTCTCTTGGGAAACACAAAGAATTCAAATGTAACGGAAGCAGCTTTGCTAAAGGTTGTTTATAGTGGGCCTTTGGTTCAAAAAGAACAGAGCGGGTTACAGCAATAGCTAATTCAAACTGATGTTCCTTACTTTTTTCCTGCAAGTTTTTTAAAAAGTATTCATTCATGCTCCCTGTCCTCTGAGTGAACATTCACAGGTAAATTTTCTTGGGAGCAGAGAATGTTGAAGACTTATGGTTAGGGATGTGGTAGGGTAGGGTTACCACTTACCCAGTTTTGGTGGGCATTCTCCTGCTTTTGCTGTGGCCCCCCACTGCTATCCTTCCTCGAGGAACCCTTGCATTGTGACCGTTATGTCCCTTCCGGGTTGCAGGAAGTGATGTCATGACTCATGGACACTTTTTCAAGGGTTCTGCCCTCCTGCAGCAGCTCCTGCGATTTGTGGGACCTGGAATGGGAACACTAGGATGTTCTGATACACGTTATTGTGTTTTTGGTTTTGTATGGTGCTGTTGTCATTTTTTCCCCCCTCTGGTGGCTTTCAAAGTCCATTTGTTTCTGTTAGTGCATTTTAATGCCATTTTTACCCAATTTTAATGTTTATAATCTAGGTGACTTTTTGCACCATTTCGATGTCACACACCATTTTTATGTCACAGACACAAGACCACTGTCGATTTTACGTGTCATATTTCTATCGTATTTCATTATTATGGCCAAGGGGAAAACAAGCGCAGTTGCAGCCTGACCAGGGAGAAACCATACAAGAAATTATAAGTCTTATTATGTAAAGCTTATTCTTGATCACTCTTACTGTAGCCTGATATTCAGGCCCTATGTTTTTAATTAAATTATTGTGTACACTATAGAATAAATATATATATTTTTGATACAAATTTTATTTGCTGTAGCTTAACCCTTGAAGCATTCCCTGGGAGAAATCATGGCAGAAACTGGAATTTTTAAAATCAAAGCACTGTGGCCTTAAAATTCCATAAAATTCCTGTTTATAGGGTCGTAATAATCTATCACAAACGTGCAATATGAGCAGGCATTATTTGGAAAGGCTGTGATAATTGCAAAGCAGCAACTACAGCCTGGAATACTACTACTACTACTACTACTACTACTACTTCTACTTCTACTACTACTATCACTTTTCTCCAGTAATTTCATAGGAACCCCACCAGACCAGTCCAAGCTAGTTTATAATATGGCAATTGCTTAGAGCATCCAAAAAAGGCCTTATCCCATTTTCTACTTTGCACAAGACTATTGTTTATCTGTTGTCCCCCCCCCCCGCTCATGGCTGTTTTGACACTTGAAAGGTCATGGGGGGGCATGAGAATTCCTGGGGCTGCTGCACTGCTCGCCCAATTCAAATTGGGTGCTTGTGGCAATTTTTAAAAAGCTGCACATGGTTCTAAAGTGGCAACAGCAGTAGCAGGATGGATCCGTGGCTGCTGTGACTTGTAGTTTGGCCCCCACAAACAGGTGCCTCCACTGCGGAAGTAGTAGCAAGAGGAGTGGAAGGGGGCAGGGATGGCACCTGCATGTACCACTGTGCCTCTTGCTGCCTTCCCCACCTCTCCCCCTTTCTCTCAGAGCTCATTAGAATAACTCATTAGCATAACTTATTTGCATATGCCACATCCCCTGACATCACCCGAAGTGTGTCAGAAGGCAACACCCACCACTCAGGCTCCATTGGACTGTTTTGGATGGCTAGCTATTGGGTGTGTGGGGGGGGAACGTGCAGATCTGTCCTCGCAGAGGAGGGAGAGCTTGTACCTGAATAAAACTTGGTCTTAAAGGTGCCACTGGACTGTTTTGGATTGCTAGCTATTGGGGAGGGGGATCTGCAGATCTGTCCTCGCAGAGGAGGGAGAGCTTGTACCTGAATTAAACGAATAAAACTTGGTCTTAAAAAACTTGGTCTTAAGGGTGCCACTGGACTGTTTTGGATCGGGGTGGGGGTGGGTGCTCTGCAACTTACCTGGCTGCTTCTTGCTCTGACTGAGGGCTGCTGGGAGCAGGGGGCGGGGCTTGTTGCATGTGCCCGCCCCCTTGGCTCTTTACTGCCGGAGCTCCGCTCCTGTGTGCTCCTGCAGGAAATGACCCCTGGAAGTGCCCATCATGTGACTACAATCATTCCCCAACCCCGCCCCCACCCCAGCAAGTTTCCCTTTCACCTTCACAGTCGGGCTATACCACGGTGCAATGCTACAAACTGGCTCGGCTGGGAATGGGAAAAAAGCCCCGTAAAAGGCTAAGGGGAGGAGTCCTTTGTTAGCGCGATCTAACAGTAGAAGTTAGTTCTGCCCTCTCCCCAGATCAGCCGTGGATAAAGTGTCCCCCTCCCCGCACCCCTGCCCAGTGCCCACAGCCACCCGGTCCCTGCCGCTCCCCCTTTGAGCTGGATCAAAGGAGGTTTTCTAGAAAGTCACTGTTAAAGCAGCATGTAACGTATGATTATTGTTTTCTTAGTTTATTGAAGATCGTTGTAGAGGCCAGCATATTAACGGCGAAGCCCGGAGGTATACATTTGGTCATGTCTCGCCCTTAAACGGATCCCATTTATGCACAAATAGAAGCATATGACACCCGCAGATAATTAGGTTGCAAATGGCTTGGTGGAGTAATTGCAGCATTCCTCTTGCGTAGCCAAAGCTTCAAAGTAATTTCAGGTTTTTATAATTACAGAGCAAGTGGACTGTAATAATTTCCAAATGTTCTGGGCAGGATTGAAACACACACACACACACACACACACACACACACACACACACACACACACAAAGATCTGCAATTGAGTTAGTTATGACGGGCCCAGGAGAGCCAGGCCTTGCAAGAAGTAATGATTGTATGTGGATGTTCAAGGATGAAAGCATAAGTGGCAGTTTGTTCCAGCTGCCAAAGAACGGGGCCTGGGGAAAGCAAGTCGTAGAGTTGCCAGCCTCCAGGTGGGGCCTGGGGATCTCCCGCTTTTACAACTGATCTCCAGCTGACAGAGATCAGCTCCCCTGGAGAAAACGGTTGCTTTGAAGGGTGGACTCTGTGGCATTGTACCATGCTGAGGCCCCTCCCCTCCCCAAACCACGCCCTCTCCTGGATCCACCCCCGAAGTCTCCAGGTATTTCCCAACCCAGACCTGGCAACCATAGCAAGTTCAAGCCTTGCCTCTTCAGTGGGCTCAGGGCCCAAAAGCCATGACAAAGGTCAGAGACCTTCAGGGGCAGTTCAAGGTGTTTTGCCACCTGAGACTGCCCCGTTGCCTATCTGCTGTAGGGTTGCCAACTCTGGATTAGAAAATTCCTGCAGATTTGGGGCTGGAGCCTGGGGAGGGTGGGGTTTGGGGAGAGGAGGGACCTCAGTGGAGTATGATGTCATAAGCTCCACCCCAAAGCAGCCGTTTCCTTCAAGGGAGCTGGTCTCTGTAGTCTGGAGATCAGTCGTAATTCCACGCAATTTCCAGGCCCTACTTGGGCATTGGAACCCTACTCTCCCTCCGGTTTTTTTATCCTATATCGCTGCCACAATCCAGCCCTCACCTAGGGATGCTTCTCCATTAGGGTTGCCAGGTCTCTCCTGGCAACCAGTGGGGGGATGGTGGGCCCAGCCAATGTACAGCGATGTGTCTACGTCACTGCCCACGTCACCTGGAAGGGACATCATCACGTCTAGGACGTCAGGGAGACATTCTGGTATTTGGGCAAAAACTCTACAATAAATTTGGCTTCTACCATAGAATTTTTGCCCAAATACCAACGTGTTTCCCTGATGTCCCAGATGTGATGATGTCACTTCTGGGTCATGTGGGCAGTGACATAGACATATTGCTGCATGTTCGGTGGTTCTCCCTCTTTTCTGGGGTATGTCCCCCTCCCACTGGACAGCTGATTGGCAGTGGGGAGATGGGGCCTGGCAGCAGGGGACTCCATCTGGCAACCATATTCTCAATGCTCACCCAGTTCTCTGTAGAACCATTCCAACAAGCTGTTCATTGCATTCCCTATAGGACTCCCTGAACTCTTGCAAAACTCCTTCCTGTTGTGAGACGTGAGCTGTCACTTTGGTTGCCTTTGCAATGGTGCCCCTGCAGAATCTACCACCTGAAGCATCTGCCATCTTGTCTCATGCATGAACCAGACTTTAAATATTTGTTAGTTTTAAAGGGAGAAAAAAGATGTGCCCTTTGAAACCTGTCCCCCCCCCCCTTTTAATAGGAAGCGTGGTTCTGAATAGCAAAACTGAATAGGGCTTGAATGGTTAAATTTCCTTTCCCCACATGGCTACAATTTAAATTGTGGCTGAACACATGCACACGGGCACACACACAATTTACTTTTGGTAGACTGACTAGAGTTCTGTGAACTTCCTTGAGTCTGTTTTAGATTTCTCTGTGCAATCTTGGGTGAGTCTCTTTGCCTCATTTAACCCGTCTATAAAAGCAGAATAAAACTGGCCTGCTTCAACAGGATAGTTGAGTGGGCAAATGATTCCTTGAGGGGTCTCTAAAGTTTTCCATCACCCCCCCCCCCCAGGTTGCCCAGAAGTATATAGAGGGCAGGAATCTATCCTTTTTTAAGACCAAGGCAGCGGATAAACCAAAGTTTTGGAGTTCTGTCGGGAATCTTTATGTCTTGGAGAACCAGAAAGCTGAGGCTGTTGAACACATGAAGCAGCCTTATACTGAAGCAGACACCCTGGGTCCATCCAAGTCAGTATTGTCTACTCAGACTGGCAGTGGCGCTCCGGGGTCTCAGGCAGAGGGGTCTTTTTGTGTCACTTGCTACCAGAGCCTTTAACTGGAGATGCCGGGGATTGAACCTGGGACCTTCTGCATGCCAAGCAAATACTCTGCCACTGAGCCATGTTCAGAAGCTGCTACTCCAGAGGATAGTGGCTTAGTGCCCCTAGGGCTTGAGTCTATGGTTGCCAGCTCCAGTCTGGGGAATACCTGGAGATTTTGGGAGTGGAGCCTGAGGAAGGCAGGGTTTGGGGAGGGGAGGGGAGGGACTTCAGTGGGGTCTAATGCCATAGAGCCCGCCTTCCGAAGTGGCCATTTTCTCCAGGAAAACTGATCCCTGTCACCTGGGTTCAATTGTAATCCCAGGAGATCTCCAGCCATCAACTGGAGGTTGGCAGCCCTAGCTGGGGCTCCTTGGGAGCTTGTCCCAGTGGCACCACTGCCACAGTAGGGTCATGCTTGACCAGGAGAAAAATGCCCTGTTTTAAATTGTGGAAATGGACAGCTGTAACTTGTCATGGCGTGGAGGTAAATAATGTCACCTGGCACAAGGTATATAGTCGCAAGGTATAGATAGGAACTCTCAGTCTGGGGCAAGTGATGCTCTGTATTCTTGGTGCTTGGGGGGGGGGAGAGGAACAGTGGGAGGGCTTCTAGTGTCCTGGCCCCACTGCTGGACCTCCTGATGGCACCTGGTATTTTTGGCCACTGTGTGATGGACTGGATGGGCCGTTGGCCTGATCCAACATTGGCTTCTCTTATGTTCTTATTTGTTGCCATTCAAACTGACATTAAAGGCGCAGCCAGAGGGACCAGTTTAAAAGTCGGCAACCCACGGCTACAGACCTTGACTGTCAGCTGCCAGAGACCAGAGCAGTTGTGGCCTGGTAGCACGGCTGTCTCACAGTTCTGCTCACTTCCCTGTCACTTTGTACGTTCTAGAGAACGACTCAGTTTTTAAGTATGATCAGGGAGTCGTGGCTGGTTCTCCCCACCCCCACCCCCAATTCTGGAATATCTCTTTAGAACTGATGTAATGGCATATTACAAACCTGCTCAGGAATGCTTCAGGACTTTAAAACACACACACACACACACACACACACACACACACACACACTTTTTAAATGAAAAACTTGAGCAAGACTTTTTGGAAGTCCAGACTTGTAGATTTGGAACAGGCAACTGTGGTGCTTTCATTATTTGCTTTCTGATGCGTTCTCAGCGAGGTCCTCCAGGAGAGGCAGGATTTGGAACAAGCTCACACCTCATAGATTCAGCGAGGAAAACTCATCTTGATTTCCGATGAGCTCTTTTTGGACCCATCCAGGACTTTGGCCTGGCTGCTCCCTTGCTGTCCCTTAGCCAAAGACAGTGACGTCTGGATCAAACAAAGGAAATACCGAGTTACATATCACTTCGTCTCTATCTTTGTGTCTGTCCTTTAATGAATCTTCCAGATTCCACAACATTGAAATGTAAATACCAGATGAATTAAATGGGCACTGTCGATGGCTTCGAGGAATGAATTGGAGCTGTTAGATAGGCACATCTTTCCTTGGAATTCTATTGTCCGCCGTCCATGCCCCTGTGCCCTTAAGATTTGACTTCACCATTTTATAAGTAGAAGAAGAAGAGAAGAAGAGATTGGATTTATACCCCGCACTTCACTTGGAGTCTTAGAGTGGCTTACAAACTCCTTTCCCTTCCGCTCCCCACCACAGACACCCTGTGAGGTGGGTGGGGCTGAGAGAACTCTGACACAAACTGCTCTTTTTCAAGGACAGCTGTGCCAGAGCTTGTGACTGACCCAAGGTCACATCAGCAGGTCCAAGTGGAGGAGTGGGGAATCAAACCCGGTTCTCCCAGATTAGAGTCCGCACACTTAACCACTACACCAAACTGGCACAACAATCCTGCCACTTAACCACTACACCAAACTAAGCACAACAATCCTGCCACTTCAGTTAGATTGAGACAGAGTGAATAGCTCAGGCTCGTGGTGATGTGGGGAAATGGAGGATTAGTTAGATTGAGACAGAGTGAATAGCTCAGGCTCTTGTGGTGATGTGGGGAAATGGAGGATTTGAACCTGGGTCTGTACAGTCTTCATCAGCAAATTCTAATCCTTATGCCACTCTAGTTTGGGGAGGATGGTCAGAATTCCATTTAAGCTCTCAGGACCCCTTTAGAGAATGATGGTTCTCAGAGTTCAACGGAAGCCATGGCAGTTTAATGGCAATATAATATACACTGGCAGAATAAAGATGCTTCAGCCACATTCCTTTATTTTCCTTCTCCACACCCAGCCGTGTTCTCTTAACTCTTGGGAATTAGGCTTGTGTAAAGTGGCAGACCTGGCAACCCTGTTTATTCAAGTAGATCCAGTTCACATTCAGGTTGCAGTCAAAATGAGAGAGAGAAGCCGAATCTAAAGACGACTTTCCTTGTGACAAGCAGCCAGTGTGTCCAGCATCATGAGTGTGGGATTAGATAGGTCATTGAATCTACAGGAGAGACCTGCAGGGACATGTGTCTCCACGGAAGGCCATGAGAAGTGAGAGATGACAAAGAGAGAGGAGGGGTCAGAGGCCAGCTGCCAGGTTAAGACAAAGAGAGGCATCCTATTCAAGGAGATAACACCTAGACACCCTTAGAGTGATGTAGCACCCCCCCAATGTCCAGGCATGCTTAGCCACTTACTCCAGCAATTTATAGTCCGCCTTGCTTAGAGGTTAAGATGCTGAGTTGCAGACTAGAAG
This sequence comes from Gekko japonicus, assembly GCF_001447785.1. Classification (NCBI taxonomy): domain Eukaryota; kingdom Metazoa; phylum Chordata; class Lepidosauria; order Squamata; family Gekkonidae; genus Gekko; species Gekko japonicus. The sequence goes on along the minus strand of NW_015173686.1, from coordinate 964,867 downwards.
GCCAGTAGCTCGGTGGTTCGAGACCCTAGTGCCGCATGACGGAGCGAGCTCCTGTCTAAGTCACTTTGTGAATCATTTAATAGCGTGCAATGCTATTGCCAGTGCAGAAAAGCTCTCTTGAATAATTCAGTTTTGCGCGGTTTGCGGAAAGCCAGGAGAGCGGGAGCCTTCCTGACAACCTCAGGCAGGTAATTCCAGAAAGTGGGGGCCACAACGCAGAAGGCAATGCATGTAGTGCATGCTCTACCCAGCTCTGGATAGTCACCAAGTTGCAATATTCTGTACCAGCCTGGAGTTTTCAAGCTGACATTTGGGATACGCGCAAAACAGAGGCACAGCCTCTGGATTTCATCAAGGTGTAACAAACAGTGGACTTTAAAAAATGGAGTTAGATGTTAACAAAAGCTGGGAAGGACCGGGCCATCGCGATCCTCCTAATTTCTCTGGATGCTCAGAACAGACTACCAGATGTCTGAGCAGATTAAGGGTTAACCTCTTGAACGTATTAAGGGTCGGTGGAGTTTTCTCAGCCATCAACATAAAGGAAGAATTACTGACAACTGGTATTCATGAAAGCACCAGTCAGACATAAAACAACTGCCAAGGCTTTTCACATGTCTCATTGTGCTTCATCGCACGGTGACGACTGAAGTGCCCCGGGGACGACTACTCAAAGTATTCTCCATTGTATATCAAGCGTACACGATGGCTCAGTCTGGCACTTATAGTCTGGCACTTATCTTCATGTGCGAAGAGTTGAAGAACCTGTTGGTGATGAGACTGCAACTGTGCTGTCAAGCAGCTCCCGGACAGGCGCTTGTGGCACCGAAGACCCAGCGGTAGCCTCTAATCCAGCACAGGGTGCTTTGGATCATTATGAGCAAACTAAAAAGTGACACTTTGCTGTCTGTGCATTTCACTCACTCACTGAGCAGCAGTCGTGATTTATCCTGAAGGGTGTGTGGCACAGGGTGCTTTGGATCATTATGAGCAAGCTAAAAAGTGACAAAGGCCTTTGCTGTCTGTGCATTTCACTCACTGAGCAGCAGTCGTGATTAATCCTGAAGGGTGTGTAGCCCCATACCCCTAAGCCTCCAGTACTGAGCACTGGCTGATTGAGCAGGAACAGATGTGGATTCAGTGCTGAGCAGCCCACGGAAGTCAGCTAGGACTTGAAGAGGTCCATGGCTGCACAGGGGAGCTGCAATCACACTGTGGCCCTTTCCGCACTAGTCTTTTAATCCTGGTTCAACACTGGCTGATTCCACAAAAGAAGTTGTTGCTCCGCACTAGTCTTTTAATCCTGGTTCAACGCTGGCCGATTCCCTACTGCTCAATTTCCTGCTGTTTGCTCCACGGCTGCATTTTGACCTGCATCTCCCTCTGATTTCCCCCGCATCTTCTTGAACCTTATTTTTTAGGATTGAGAAGATGTGGGTGAATTCGGGGGGGGGGGGGGGAGACACGGGTCAAAATGCAGCCATGCAGCAAATTGTGGGAAATCGAGCAGTACAACCGGGGGAAACGAGAGACTGAGGGCGCAACAGCTGCTTTTGTGGAATCAGTCGCTCTCTCCTACTAGCTATTCCGTACTACACTCAAGTTCACCCCTCTTTTTATCCTTTTTTTTTTTGGTCAATTCTGCATTACATTGTGGTCACCCCAGGTTTGGGAGGCTGTTACCCTGGGGTCTATGGATCCTGTTTCGCCACGGGCTTTCCCTCGATCTGGAGTGGGCCCAGTGCAGATTTAAGTGTAGAATTTTAAACTTGGTTTCGATCCCCACCCCACCCCTTTCCTGCCATACCTAGGACAAACATCCCTGTTTATAACCCAGAGCAGGTAAGCAAATTGGAGTGGGACAAAATTAGTGCAGAAAACAACAGATAAACAGAGATAAGTGCAAGGTAAATGGCCATGAGTTGGATGCAGAGAAAGCCTGGGGTGAGATCCAAATGCAGAAAGGGCCTGTGTTGAGATGAAGGATTCAGTTAAGGTTCACAGAGGAACTAAGGGGGGGAGGGCATGAAAATCACATGGGTTTTTAAGGTGAAATGAGTGGGAAATGAGCAGCATAAATGTATATCTCTGACAAAGCAGAGTGTTCAGCATTGTGTAGCTCAGGGCATTGTGTAGCTCAGCAGCCATTTTGGGGTTGTGTCCGCCATCCTGCGTCAGAATTCCAAAAGTGCCGTGGACTAGAAAAGGTTGGAGACTCCTGGAGTAGATGATGGGGCTCGGGCAGTGATTTTTCACAAGTTGGTTATTGGTTTGTTTATTTATTGTTTGCCTTTCTCACTGGGACTCAAGACAGATTACACGGGGTAGGTCAGCACCATCAACAGGATAAGACGTCCAGTAGACAGGGCAATGGAATGCGACTTGTCGAAATGTGTTTCTTCATTTTCATTTTTTGGAATATTCGCCTGCCGTTGTCATGCTTTGCTTGGAAGAGGGTGGGTCTGATCTGTTCTTGTTTCCCTTACCCCTCCCAACTTACAAGGTTAGGGTACAAGCCATCCTGAAATACAGGGCCGGCTCACCCACTAGGCGAACTAGGCATTCGCCTAGAGTGCTGGACCCTGGATGGAGGGGGTGGCGGCAGCAAAAGGGTGGCTGGCTCCAGAGGTCTCCAGGTCTCCAGGCCCCACTGGGAGGTTGGCTTCTGCGCCACAAGGCAGCCTCGCCTAGGGCGCAGAAACACCTCGAGCCGGCCCTGCTGAAAAGGACACGTTGTATGATGACATGGACGCTTTGCTCTCTAATCTCATTAGTGTAAAAGCAGTTTGAGATCAGTCTCTGGTGACACAAGGGCGCATTGTGCATGTGTCCAGATTCTCTTTCTCCATTACGGTTTAAGGTCGTTGGTTTGTGGAACGAACTATGACTCATTAACAGTTTAAAAAAAAAGATCCATGGCTTCAATTAAAAAGTCATGAAAGGGTGTGTGTGATGAGGGGGAGATGGGTTCCCCTGCCTTGCCTCCCCCCCCTTCAGTCTTACTTGCCTCTTCCGCTTCCAACTGAGCAGACAAATTTGCAAAACCATTTGCTTTGGGAAGCTGACTGGAGTGCCTTCGTGTTTGATTGATGAACTAAACTTCTTGGAAAATAATATAATGTTCCCCTCCCCTTTCCCCACTGGAAGGAAAGCTAAAATCAAGAGCAGGTTTTCAAGTTTGCTTTGCAGCAAAGAGAGAGAGAGAGAGATTTGGTCTGCTTTATTATTTAGACTTTAGTCTGCCTGTTTTATTGTTTAATAACGAAAGATGAAAACCTCTGTTTATAGGCTTTGCATCAGGGTTTGGTTGGGGTGGGTTTTTTTGGGTTTTTTTTAAATGTTATTGCCTGGAAGGAATGAATAAATTGCATCATTCATTGTGCTTCCAAATTGGAACGGAGCAGGCGGCCGGGCTTTAGATAATCTGGATTAGAAAGATGGAGGACTCTGACAGCTGCATTTATCCCTTCCGAACCAAGGGACTGCTGGCACAGAAAGAGGGTGCGTTTGTATATGCAATTAAGATCTGCTCTCCACCAGAGAGCGCAGGTTGGACACTGAGCTCCCCAGAGCGGTGTTATGCTCATTTTTTATTTTTTATTCATCGCATGTGATCCGGTCCAAGTTAGAAACAGATGGCGGGTTATGATTTACATGTCAATTGCTTGTATTAAAGCAGGAAAGTGCAGGTAGGAAAGGATCATCTTGGGACTGACCTTTGAGGGAGGCTAGGAGACAAGGACGAAGCCAGCTACATGCAGAGCGCACGGTTGTATATTCCAGAGGTCATTTCGGGGGGGATCGCGGTTCCCCCGGGTGAGGTACGGGGGTGGGGCACATGACGAAGCCCCGCTCCCCGCTTCCAGCCACCCTGCTTCCGGCCCTCATTCAGCCAGGAGGAAGCAGGAGAAGAGGGAGGGTAAGTTGTTTCCTCCCTGCCTCTCCCCACCCCTGCCTGCCTGGGGCCAGGGAGGGCCTTTGCGGGGCTTCCTTGCACTCCCGCCGGCCTTGCAG
>NW_015173686.1:942277-960811 GCF_001447785.1 Gekko japonicus | reverse complement strand
GTGTGGCCTTATGACACACTTCCGGTGATGTCAGGGGGTGTGGCATATGCTAATGAGTTATGCTACTGAGTTCCCCTAGCTCTTTTTCTACGAATTGACCCCTGGTATATTCCAAGAGGTTGGAAGGGTGGTGGAAAGCCATGGCTGCAGCAGCTGCACCTTGCAAGGATATTATATGCCTAAAATACTTGCGGGGGGGGGGGAGATGTGCACGTCCATGAGGACCAGGAATACACAAAAGGATGAACAAAAGGAAATAACTTCTTTACACACAGCGAGTGATTAAAATGTGGAATATGCTGCCCGAGGATATAGTGATGCCCACAGGCTACACAGAGGATAGGCCTATCAGTAGTTACTACCCATGGTGACTAAAGGGAACCTCCACATTTAGAGGCAGTCAGACTCTGAATCGCAGTGCTAGGAGGCAACGTCAGGGGAAGGCCTTGGCATCATTGCCCCGTTGTTGGACCTCCAGGAACTGGATGGCCACTGTGTGAGACAGGATCGTGGACTAGGTGGACCACTGGTCTAATCCAGCAGGACTCTCCTTATGCTCCTATTGGTTTTTTAAAAAATATTCCCCAGAGTTTAGCAAGAGTGTTTTATGCATGATGAGCGAGCAGGTGACTTCATGTCACTGCTGTTCCGTGGACTGACTTTGTTCCATGACCCACTCCTGCTTGTCCTGCAGTTGAAAGTGAAGGGTCGCTAAAATTAATTTCAGAATCAGTACATGCAGGGCTATTTTTGGGCAGGAACACACAGGAACGGAGTTCCGGCTGGCTCCTGAGCTCGCCATGCCCAGCAGGAACTCATTAGCATAATAGGGCACACCCAACAGCAGAAACTCATTAGGATTGGCTACATTAGGGGTGTGTGGCCTAACATGCAAAGGAGTTCCTGCTACAAAAAAACCCAGGGTTTTGACAACAAAGTAAACAGAATAAGAAGCAAAAGGTGGGTGTGGCTGGATGACCACACTTCTGGCAACATGGGGGCGTGGCCTAATGTGCTAATGAGCTGTGCTGTCTGGGGTGTGGCCTAATAGGCTAATAAGTTTCTAATGTTGGGTGTGGCCTGTTTGCTGTGGTTTTCAGTTCATGTCTCTCCCGCTCCCTCGCAGATCACCAGAACCCATATGGTAATTAAAAGCCTCGTGCAAAGGAGAGTTCAGTATAAGCATTTGTCAGCGGTCACTCTCCGCCCCCCTCACTGAATTGTTGCCCCCTGCTCCACTCCTGCAACCCTTGAACGACATCTCAGCCAAATTTACCTCTGAGTTCTCAAGGTGGGATTTGCACACAATAAACCAGACCTTTTAAAAATGAATTAAGGTCTATTAAATTACTACACTATATCAACTATGCAGTCCAAGTCTCATCAGGTTAATAACAAGAAAATAAGAAAGCTGTCTTTTCTAACTGATGCACTTCATACCTGTGTTACAGATGGCAAGTCTCTTGTGGCATGAAAGGATTCTAAAGGGAACCTCCCTTTAGAAAGGAGAGCCAGTTTGGTGTAGTGGTTAAATGTGTGGAGTCTAATCTGGGAGAACTGGGTTTGATTCCCACTCCTCCACTTGCAGCTGCTGGATGACCTTGGGCAAGCCATAGTTCTGGCACAGCTGTTCTTGAAAAAGAGTGTTTCTGTCAGAGCTCTCTCAACCCTACCTACCTCACAGGCAGTGTTCCCTCTAAGCTGAGTTAGTGTGAGCTAGCTCACAGCTTTTTAGCCTCCAGCTCACACATTTTTGTCTCAGCTCAGGAAGGATGGCTCCAGAGCAAACTCATTTATGTAGCAGCCAAATCGCTCGCTCACAGCTTTAATGCCGGTAGCTCACAAAGTAGAGTTTTTGCTCACAAGACTCCACCGCTTAGAGGGAGCATTGCTCACAGGCAATGTTCCCTCTAAGCTGTGGAGCCTTGTGAGCAAAAATTCTTACATGTGAGCTACTGGCATTAAAGTTGTGAGTGAGCAATTTGGCTACTAGAAAAATTAGTTTTCTCTGGAGCCATCCTTCCTGAGCTGAAACAAAAATGTGTGAGCTGGAGGCTAAAAAGCTGTGAGCTAGCTCACACTAACTCAGCTTAGAGGGAACACTGCTCACAGGGTGTCTGTTATGGGGAGGGGAAGGGAAAGGAGTTCGCAAGCCACTCTGAGACTCCGAGTGAAGGGCGGGGTATCAATCCAATCTCCTCTTCCCCCTCCTCCTTCTTCTTTCCAGCACAGCCAGACATAATGAAGTGCAGCTTGCCATAGCATGGAGATAGCAGAAAACGATACAACCCTTACTAACCTATAGCTCTCAATTATAGCTCTTTGCCCTCTAGGGTCAGGAGATTTCTTGCATCCAATCAAAGACCTTCCTATCTAGAACCTTCCAGAAGATGCTGCCTTCTGCTCCTCATCTCCCCCCTCTCATGACGTTACACATTCAAGCACAGGTTCCCACGATGTCCGGCCTTGAAGGAGATAACAGTGGTGGTAACAAGAGCGCTGAGATCACTGACACCTGTGAGCTTGACTAGGCCCCAGAGTATTCGCTTTAACCCTTGAGAGGAAATCAGGGTGCTTAGCACCACGGTATTTGATTGCAGTTTGGAGCTGGCGGCTTAGGCTTCAGGTGGTACGGCTCGACAGTTGCCTGGATGTCAACATGGGTGAGCTAAAGGTACATCAGGGGACCTGATGCCAGGGACAGGGACTCCTAATCCAGGGGTTTCAAAAGCCAGGCCGGAGGCATGAGTGAGCATTAATGGACTGCTTCACACTCTGAAGCAGAACCAGAGGGCCAGTAACAATGGCTGTAACTAAAGACTCACTTCCACGTATACCAGGGGAATGAGCCCTTTGACGGAGCCCCTTCCTTTGGCATTTACCAGCTCTTCCTCGTTCACCTCGTTTTGGATTGCAAGCTGAAATGAGAAGCTCGAGTGCATCTGCGGAGAGCTTTGCTCGGACCTGTTGGTGTCGTGGGGGTGGGAGGGGAGGTGGAAGTGTCCTCGGTCTGCATCTCAGTTTGGGTCACTTGAACACAGGAAGCTGCCTTCTGCTGAATCGGACCATCCGTCCATCAAGGTCAGTATTGTCTACTCTGACTGGCAGCGGCTCTCCAGGGTCTCAGGCGAAGGTCTTTCACATCACCTACTGCCTGGTCCTTTTAACCAGAGGTTGAACCTGGGTCCTTCTGCAAGCCAAGAAGATGCTCTACCATAGTTCAGTACACACTTATGTAGACGTCTTTTGGATCAGCAGCTATGCTGCGGGCTAGTTTTAGTCCCTGGTCAGTGTTTGTTTCTGTTTTGAATAAGTTTTCACTGTGTGGTCCTCTCCTTTCCTTGCAAAAATATAAGTGTGTGTGTGTGTGTATAAGAGAAAGAGAGATGAATTTCCTGTTCTCTTCCAAGAGTGTCAGTTGTCTCCCTGCATGGAATGCAATCAAGAATATATTCATGAAACACTCAGGCATCAAGATGAACAACATGAGCCCGAGAAGGATGATAGACTTCTCTATTTGTCATTTAAAACATACCACCATGAAATAATATAACTTGGTGGTTTTTCCCTCCCTTCCAGGTTTCTGTGGTGTTGCTTGCATTTCATATAAGCCATGCCGGTTGCAATCTCTCCCCCCCAATAACAATATGAAAAGCAGAAGCAGGAACTGGATTGCTCTTGTGTCTGTTGACAAAATTCAAAATGTGAGCATGCTGGAAAATGCAACCACTTTTAGGGTTGCCAGGCCTCTTGTTATGGTCTGAGATTTGCCTGCTGATCGCTGCTGTTGCTCTCTGCCGTTCTGAGCAGCGGTGGAAGAAAAATAAAAATAAGAGCACTGCTGGCCTCTGTGCCAATACCTCACTTCCTGGTACAACCCAGAAGTGACAATGGGTCGCTCTAGGAATTGCCTGAAACTCTACCATAGAGTTTCTGGTGATTCCTAGAGCTACCCACTGTCACTTCCATGTTGTACCCAGAAGTGACACAGTGAAGTCAGTGACATCAGAGATGTCTCATGCCCCCCATATCCCCCTAACCCTCCCGCTGCCACCCATAGCAGTGGATGATGGCTGGTCTCACTGACCTCTGTGTACTAGGATTGGATGGGGTCTAGTTCTCCTGGAATTACAAATGATCTCCATATGACAGAGATAATTCCCCTGGAGAAAATGGCTGCTTTGGAGAGTGGACTCTATGGCATTATCCCTCACTAAGGTCCTGCCCCTTCCCAAACCTCACCCTCCCGAGGCTCCACCCCCAAAGCTCCAGTTATTTTCCAAGTGGGAGTTGGTGGCCCAACCGTGTCCTCTAGTTCTGATTAAAAAGGCAGTTTGATCTTCTGGCTAGTGCTGGGTTTGTTCTGTCAGTTGGCTTCTTTCCCCATGAGCTCATGTAATACAATGGCAAAAAGACCGAGGTTTCGTTTGTGAGTAACCATAGTTCAGTTTAAGTCTCTGCTATTAACTCACTCGGTGAGGCAATATACTCACTTTCATGCTCAGTAATGCATCTATAAAATCATGTATGTATTAATACTGGCTTGCCTTACTGGGTTGCTGTATGGTAAGGTACTCTGAATGCTCCAAGAAGTGTTTATACAAATGTTAGTATAACTGTCTTGTAACGTGAACCCCACAGTTTGAAAAACCTTACCCCATTTTGAATTGCACTCATCTCCTGTCTACTTTCTGTTGGTCTCAAAATGGGGTTTGCTTCTACCCCCTGCCCGCCATCAGCGTACCTTTGCAAGGAGTGTGTGTGTGTGTGCGTGCTACAGGGTGGGAAAGCAGCCAGTGGCCTGTTAGAGACAGGAGAGACCTCATGCAGGGTCTCTCATTAACTGGCAAAGAGAAATTCCATAATCCCTGGCAGGAAATAATGCTGGAGGATTATGGGATCTGTCTTTGCAGTTAATGAGATGCCCCACATGAGGCCTCTCCCCTGTTTAACAAGCCCTTTGCAAAGATGAAGTTTCTTTTTGTTGCTTTGGCAGGGGAGGAAACTGGCAAAGGAGAGGGTCTTCTCTGTACTTCACCTATTTCCCCCCAGTGTCCTGTTGAATTCTTGCAAAATCCCCTTGAAATATTGTGAATACTTCTGAGGAATGCTGACCCTCTTCCAGGTCTTTGAAATGAACTTTGTTTGTGCATCTGTGTATAGGTAAAGGTTTTCCTTGCTCGAAAGCCAATTTAATCCAACTCTAGGGGGCGTTGCTCATTTCTGTTTCCTAGCCAAAGAGCTAGCACTGTCTGAAGACATCTCTGTGGTCATGTGGCTGGCATGATTAAATGCCGAGGCGCACGAAACGCTGTCACCTTCCCACCAAAGTGTACCTATTTATCTACTTGCAATTTCTTGCTTTCGAACTGCTAGGTTGGCAGGAGCTGGGGCCAGAGACGGGAGCTCACTCCTTCACGCGGCACTAGGGTCTCGAACTGCCGAACTACTGATCTTCCGGTCTGCACTTCAGCATCTTAACCTCTGAGCCACCACAGCGCCCGCATATGTGAATACCAATTGCTAATAAATGCTATTATTACTAAGTAAAAATATCCCCCTCTTTATTTTGCCCCCTTGGTAGGGTTGCCAGCCATCAGGGTGTGTCTGTGTGTCTGCAGGGTGTGGAAAAATGGCACTGTGGTGGCAGTGTGACATCACTTCCTGTGAATACTGGAAGTTATGTCATATTGCGGGTGTGACATCAATGCAACACACTAGGATTTGGGCAAAACTCTGTAGTAAAATCATAGATGGAGGTTGTGCTTTGAACAGAAAAGAGGAAGAACAGGAACAAAACAAGCAGGTGATTTGAACAATATAAGATGAAGGAATGAATTCTGAAGGAAGAGGAAAGAAGACAAAGTACAAGAATATTGCAGTGAATGGTCAATGCCAGTGATGAGGTGTTATGTATTAACCGCGGACTGCACACGCGGTCGGGTTAGCACATCGTCATGCGCTAGGGCTAAGCTTCGCTCAAGAGACAATAGCCGGCTTGAATCCTAGAATGGACCAATTGGCCACCCGGGATCTGGGAGTGGACCTATGGGTGTGAGTACACTGTAAATAGCCTATTACAGGTTGTGTGTGTGTGTGTGTGTGTGTGTGTGTGTGTGTGTGTGTGTGTGGTGTGTTTGGGGATTTAAGCAGAGCTCCGACCCTGCTACTTTGTCTTGTAACTTGGCGCTGAAATAAACTATGAGCTGATTCACTACATCGCGTCTGGACCCAGTACTTTACATGAAGAGAGAGGGAATGAGAGTACGGAATGCATGAGAATAAAGAAAAGGTTAGGTGCTATAGCTATGGACGTGTGCTACATGGGCCATAGTGGAATGTGTCTGGAACTAAGTGGGCTGACCTGTGATGTCACTATAACACCATCTAGCTCCATTATGTTCCACATAACTGTTTGAATTGAGAAATTTTCCATTCAAGGGCTGGGACAAAACATCACCTCTCTTACTTTCCCCCTCCCAGGATGGAACATTTCTTCTATTGAAATGCAAAGTCATGGGGTGCAGAGGGAAAATACCTTCATTGCAAACCTGTAGTCTTTCAACAGACCAATCTCCTGTCCCGGGTGGGAGAAGCTCAGAGGTTTTCCTCCCACCCATGGGAAATTTCTCTGTTGATTCCCAAACTTGTAATTAAAATGTGAACTTTACTCCGAAAAAGATGGTATTTTAATGTCTTTCAGGATCTTCATTGGATAGCTTAAATAAAGTTGTAGGAACTGAGTGATTACGGAGTTAACAAGTAGAATAGTTGGTGTAAATTTGACTGGCACTTCTGGTTTGCAGTTGAACAGAGCCAGTTGAAGCTGCCTTATACTGAATCAGACCCTTGGTCCATCATGGTCAGTCCTGTCTACTCAGACTGGCGGTGGCTCTCCGGGCTCTCAGGCAGAGGTCTTTCACATCACTTGCTGCTGGATCCTTTTACCTGGGGATGCCAGAAATTGGACCTGGAACCTTCTGCATGCAAAGCAGAACTCTTCCACTGAGCCGCGGCCCCTCCCCGGTTGGATGGCAACCAAAACCAAGCAAATAGGGCTTGCTTCAGAGAGATACAGTAATAGAACCACATCTTGTGGCAGACAGCACAAGTCAGTTACACTTTGAATAAGCGTTTTTGTATTGTCTGCCCCTGAATCTACCATCTATCAACTTCATTGGATAACCCCAACTGCTAGTACTACGGCAGATGAGAAGAAGAAGAAGAAGAGATTGGATTTATACCCCGCCCTTCACTCGGAGTCTCAGAGTGGTTTACAAACTCCTTTCCCTTCCCCTCCCCTCAACAGACACTTTGTGAGGTAGGTGGGGCTGAGAGAGCTCTGAGAGAACTGTCCTTGAGAGAACAGCTGTGCCAGAATTATGGCTTGCCCAAGGTCATCCAGCAGCTGCAAGGGGAGGAGGGGGGAATCAGACCCAGTTCTCCCAGATTAGAGGCTGCACACTTAACCACGACACCAAACTGGCTCTCTGAACTTTCTGAAGTTCTCTGTGTCCACTTTCTCCTGACTGCTCACAATTTTACAGACTTCTTGTCCTGCCTTTCCTGCTTTCTGTTAGCCATGTTTTTATCATAACCCCAAAGCCAACATCTTTATTTTTCCTCATACCTTTCAAACGAGAAAAGGAAACGAGCTTGGTCTGTCTCCTTAATCTCAGTGATATAGCAGAGGAGTGTCTGAAGCTTAGGTTCTCAAGCTCTGGATCAAAATCCCTCTGGCAGTGTGTCTGTTTGCTTTGTGTACTTGGAATCTGGGAGTGACCCACCGCTGCTGGAAGATAAGCGGCAAAGCGGGAGAAGGTGTCTCTGTCCTTTCCAAGATCCCAAGCAGAAGTTCAGCAAGCACTCGTTGGAACAAAGAGCAGTTTCCGTCTTTCAAAACAGTGCCTTGCACAGTTGAATGGGTCAGGTGTGGGAGAAGATAGGGAGGTGAAGGGTAAGCATACATGTTACAGTCAGTTTGGTGTAGTGGTTAAGTGTGCGGACTCTAATCTGGGAAAACTGGGTTTGAGTCCCCTCTCCTCCCCGTGCACCTGCTGATGCGACCTTGGGTCAGTCACAAGCTCTGGCACAGCTGTCCTTGAAAAAGAGCAGTTTGTGTCAGAGTTCTCTCAGCCCCACCCCCCTCACAGGGTGTCTGTTGTGGGGAGGGGAAGGGAAAGGAGTTTGTAAGCCGCTCTGAGACACCTTTGGGTAGTGAAGGGCGGGGTATAAATCCAATCTCCTCTCTTCTTCTTCTTCTTCTTCTTCTTCTTCTTTGCATTTGAATTTCTTCATTCACAAGGGCTGTTCACATAATATGTTGCACATTTTTGATTCTGTACCTGGGGACATGTACACAAGTAGGTGGTCTTGAGTGGCTCAAACTGCACGTCGATCAAGGGTCAATTGAATGTGTACAGTGACCACGTGAAAAAGAGCTACAGGTTCCTGCTACGATGGGCTGTTGCTGCACCCAGAAACCTTGAAAAGAATCCACATGTCCAACATATTACTGGTGTGGCGTGTTGGAGCGGCCATGGCTGGAAGGCAGAGTAGATTTAAAGCTGGACAAATACTTTGCTAAAGCAAGGCTGAGGTGGTAACACTTATCCTTTTTCAAAGGTTGGTTGCTACCAAATTAGGGCCAATTTTGGTTCGGTCTTGGTTCCCTAACTTGCACAGATGTGAATTGCGCATTCTCCTCAACTCCTGTTCATGTGGTGCTGGATTTGGGTCAAGGCCAAAACACATGTGGAGAAGGGGCTTCAACCTCTGCCCCCTGCTATTCCTCCAATCTGAAACAGCCTTGGTGGGAGGTCACATTTGCCCATTGGAGTAACCCATGTGTATCCCAGGTAGGTGGGGCCCAGAGATCTCCCGCTTTTACCACTGACCCCCAGACTACAGAGATCAGTTCCCCTGCTTTGGAGGGTGGAAGGTATGGTATTGTACCATGCTGAGGTTTCTCCTCTCTCCAAACCCCATCCTTTCCAGGCTCCACCCCCCCCCCCAAATCTCCAGGTATTTCCCAAACCAGAGCTGGCAACCCTAGTCTCAGGGGGGGGGAAGCAGGATTACCTCTTATTTTAGAGCAATTGTTTACAAGATGCTGCCATTAAAAAAACAAAACAAAACCGGACAGTGAACTCCTTGAAACTCCATCTCTTGGGTTATCTTTGGCAAGACGTTACGTTCTGATCCGAACCTTTCCCGCCTGAACCCATCTGCTACCTCCAACTGATTGTCGGTCTAGGGATGCGTGGGCATCGCTCATTCCATTATAATCCCCGCAAATTGCTTTGTAATAGAAAGCTTTTTGTTCCCGTGTCAAGTGGTTAAAGCGCCCCGGCTTTAAGGAGATCCATTTTACAAGCTCAGACGAGATCTTGACAGACAGTGGGAAAATGTAACTTTTCCCGACAAATATAACAATCAACACGAGAGAAGTGAAAGGTCCTCATTAAACACTGCTGTTTTTAATTAATTGGCCCTTCAGATTTACTTTCTTTAAAGCTGCTAACAGCCTTAAGCTTTCCCTCGATTAATTACGAAAGACGAGCAAATCGCAATAATTAGTTTAGCCTCAGGCTCTCGCCGGGCCTCTGACCTAACGGGTGACTCCTGCTCCGTGCCGTGTAGATGGCGGAGGCTGATTTCCCCATTCCCAGGGTGCCTCTGAATAACAATTTGGGGGCAAGTGGCTCTCCTGGCTGCTCCAGCGCCCACCGTGCCCTGTTCCTGTTGTCGGTTGTGGAGCAGTGGTGGTCACCTCTCCTCCCCCTTTCCTGTCACTTCTCTTGAAAGCGAGTCCTTTGTGGTGATGACTCCCACTTGGGCCTGGCGCGGATTCCTGCGGCTCTCCCTCAGCCGCAGCCCGGCGGTAATGGAGAGCTCCGAGGCCTGTAATTCTTGGCTTACGAAACCCACAGAGCCTGTTTTTTTGAGGAATTGCCATGGCGTTATTACAAAATGAATCATGTCAGCTTCCCTGGGGAGTGTGCTGCTGGCTTTCTTTTCTTTCCCTTTTGTGTGTGTGTGTGAAGCATGCTAGTGTGAAATCAGCCAGGACTGGCCTCAGGCATTTGGGCTCCCTTCTCAAAATATTAAAATGACACCTGGTCCCTTCGCTCCCCCACCCACACCGGCTCCACAACTGCCACAAGGCTTCCGCTAACTGTCAGGCCCACTCAGCAAGGCCTGTCTGCCAACCTCCAAGGGCTATTGATCACAGGTTTTATCTTTCCCGGGAGCTCGGTGGTTTACATGGTTCCCTTCTCCTTTGTTTTAGGCAGCAGGCCAGTGAGAAGAAGAAGAGACTGGATTTCTACGCCACCCTTCACTACCCGAAGGAGTCTCAGAGTGATTTACAATCCCTTTCCCTTCCCCTCCCTACAACAGACACCCTGTGAGGCAGGTGGGGCTGAAAGAGCTCTCTCAAGAACGGCTCTTGAGAGAACAGCTCTGAAAGAACTTGTGACTGACCCAAGGTCACACCAGCAGCTGCATGGGGAGGAGTGGGGAATCAAACCTGGTTCTCCCAGATTAGAGTCCGCGCTCCTAACCACTACACCAAACTGGCTAGGTTAGGTTATACCCTAGGGTTACCAACCTCCAGGTGGAGTTCTCCCCAAACTGATCTGCAGACCACAGAGGTCAGTTCTCCTGGAGGAAATGGCAGCTTTGGAGGTGGGGTTATCAATTCTGGGTTGGGAAATTCCTGGAGGCTTGGGAGTGGAGACTCGGGTCTGGCCTCCAAAGAAGCCATTTTCTCCAGCGGAACTGATTGCTGGAGTCTGGGGATCATTTGTAATGCCAGATCTCCAGCCCCCAACCCTGTTTGGAGGCCAGACTCAATGGTAACCTGTACCCATTGAGTTCCCTCCCCTTCTCCCCACATCTCTAGGAATTCCCCAAACTAGGGCCCCGGCCACACGGGCAGGATATCGCGGGGGGGGAGGCGTGGCTGTTTGCCCCGGGGCAAAATAACGCGCGTTTGCGTGATCAGATGTCCCGTGGAGGTCCCGTGGGTAGGGGGGAGGTGCCGATCACAGGACAATCCTGCAGCGCGGCAAAGAAGCGTTTGTTTTTTTCTGTACACCAAAGTATGCGCATGCTCCGTTGGGTGCTTGTGTGCATCCATGGAGACTTGGGGGGAAAAAAACCCTTTTTGCGAGGGGACATGGGCGGGTACCGGATGCCACCGGAAACGCGATCAGACGCCTGCCCTTGCCCCGCGGTTTTCGGAAACTAGTACCTCCGAGGTACTAGTTTTTTACCCCGCATCTTCGGCGGGAAGCCTCGGGTGAGCCACGGGAGCTCTATGCTTCCCAGATGTGGCGGTGAGATCGCACCTGGAAAATCCGCCTATCTTCCGTCTCTCTAGCGTGGCTAATGTTCCGTGTGACCGCAGCCTAGGGTTGCCAACTTCCAGGTTGGGCTGGAGATCTCTTGGAATTATAATGGATCTCCAGACAACAGAGATCAGTCCCCCTGGAGAAAACGGCTGCTTTGGAGGGGGGACTCTATGGCATTGTACCCTGCTGAGCTCCCTTCCCTCCCCAAACCTGGCCATCCTCCATATTCTACCCCTGTATCTCCAGGAACTTCCCGACCCTGAGTTGGCGACCTTACCCTGTCACCTTCAGTCACTACTTGAGTCTGTAGGACCGGTTGGCCAGAATGGAGCCTTATATTGGCAGGTGCACATAAAGGTAACGATCAACCTCTCCATGCAAACAGCAATACATATTATGTGGTTTTGTTTGATGTAGATGAGTGAGCTGAGGCCGAGGGAGGTTTTAGAGGCCCCTAGTGACACTCAGCCATTTTATCCATCCTGTTGAGTCCCAACAAAATGTTAGAAACAATAAAACTCATGATGTACAATAAAGATGGAATAAACCAAACAATACAGAACATTCACCAATGAAAGCAGCAGCAAAACACAGCAGCAATTTTAAAACTGACATGCTTTGTCAGAGTAAAAGGGGGAAAAATTAGCCTCATAGCAGCAACCCCACAATTTAGCAGCAGGCCTACTAAAACACATAAAGACCCTCTGAAAGGGGTTGTCTTTGGAAAATGCCAAGCAAACATCTGTCAAGAGGGCATTCTGCAGATGTGGGGTCCTCTCACGATCTCACACCATACTTCCAATGGTAGAAATACATGGTGAAGGATCTCCAGTTTTACTGCTGGTGCTCTGGCATATGCAAGTCTCAAACAGAATTCTTGAGATATGCATTCCATACACTAGATTTAACTGGATGATGAGCCTGATCCATTTTCTTACACTGATTTGAGAAAATGTTTATATCTTGCCTTTCTTGGGGCTCCAGATGGCTTACAAGGCACAGTTAAAACACTACAATTTAAAATAAAAAAAAATAAAACCCCAAATAACGCCCTCCCCTTAACAATGCCTGCAGGCTACACCTCATTAAAAGTTCTGGCAATTAAAATGGCCTTGCAAGAAGGTAGCTGAAGTTGGCACTCCCTTCACTTCCTCAAGGAGGCTATTCCACAAGGTGGAAGCTGCCACAGTTGCCAGGCAGTGGCAGGTGGAGGGCCATTGTTGATACGTGGGGCCATGTGTGGCACCACGTGGGAACATGTGGTCCTTTAGATACAAGAATTCTAGGCTGTGAAGGGATTTAAAGGACATAACCAACACCTTGAATTGGACTAAGAAACAACCGGCAGCCGACGTAGCTCTCCTAAGATGCACAAGATGTATTCCCATAGGCTTGCCCCTGCCTATAGTCAGGATGCTGCATTCAACAAGATCCCAGGTTGCCGTCCAACCACAAAGTCACAAAAGCGTGGATCAGCATGGCCAGCGGCTGAGTCAGCCCTTAAAAGGAATGCACTGCTTAAGTCCCAGTTTAGCCTGCAGAGGCAAATCAGCCCCTTCGCACAGCTAATTTGTTGCTATGATATGAGATTTGCAAAGTTGTGGCCTGCAAAGAGAGCTCATGCTGGCAAAGGCAATGCCATGTGAGAGAACCATCTGGGCAGCCAGCCACAGATACATCACATCAAACAGAAACATCAGATTAAAAGTCATTTGGAAAACCACAGGGAGAAAAACAACAACAGAGAACACACAGAAGGAAAATGGGTTAGATGTGGTTGAAAGGTACCGAAATGCTGCTGCACTTTGGCAGAGAACCCCCCGTAAAAAGCCCATTGGAAAGTGACCTGAAAAGGAAGAAGGCTGGCAAAAAAAATGCAGGTAATAGAAGGCACTCTTGACCACCATGCCAACCTGCTTTTAGAGCAGCAAGGCTTTTTGTTCCGTCTTTAATTTTTAATCCCCCCCCCCCGCATCTCACCAGCCTTCCCAGGCACACAGGATGATCTACTGTGCCAAGTTATTCCACTTTATCTTCCTAACAGCCCTATGAGATAGATTACATGGGCCCTGGTCACACGGGCCAGATATCGCGGGGGGGGGGGAGGCGTGCCTGTTTGCCCCGGAGCGAACTACTGCGTGGCCGCCGGATCAAACATCCCACCGACGTCCCGTGGTCCGGGGGGAGGTGCCGATCACACGACAATCCTGCGGCACGCCAAAGGAGCGGCGCGGCGGGGGTTGTGTTGTTTTTTAACTGAAGTGTGCGCATGCGCCGCTGGGTGCTTGTGCGCATCCCGTGGAGACTTGAAAAAACCCAACCTTTTCGCGACGGGACATGGGCGGGCGCCGGATGCCATGAGCTACCACCGGAAACGCGATCAGACGCCTGCCCTTGCCCTGTGGTTTCCGCTAGGTTTTTACGCCGCATCTTCGGCGGGAAGCCTCGGGTTAGCCACAGGAGCTCTACGCTTCCCAGATGTTGTGGTTTGATCGCGCCCGGAAAATCCATCTATCTTCCGTCTCTGTAGCGTGGCTACTGCTCCGTGTGACCGCAGCCATGGGTAGTCTGTGTGGTGTTAGACTAGGTTCAAATCCCCACGAAGCCTGCTGGGTGGCCTTTGGTCCATCACACTCTCTCAGCCTAACTTCCCTCACAGGGTTGTTGTAGGGCTGCCAGATCTGGGTTGGGAAGTGCCTGGAGAGAGTGGGGTTTGGGGAGGGGAGGGACCGCAGCATGGTATAATGCCACGCAATCCACTTTCCAAAGTAGCCATTTTCTCCAGAGGAACTGATCTCTGTTGTCTAGAGACCAGTTGTAATTCCAGGAGATCTCCAGCCAGAAGAAGAAGAGGAGGAGATTGGATTTACACCCCACCCTTCACTTGGAGTCTCAGAGCGGCTTACATACTCTTTTCCTTCCCCCTCCCCACAACAGACACCCTGTAAGGTAAGTGGGGCTGAGAGAGCTCTCACAGAAACGGCTCTTTTACAAAAACAGCACTGACAGAACCATGGCTTAAGAACATAAGAACATAAGAGACGCCAATGTTGGATCAGGCCAAAGGCCCATCCAGTCCAACACTCTGTATCGCACAGTGGCCAGAAATACCAGGTGCCATCAGGAGGTCCACCAGTGGGGCCAGGACATTAGAAGCCCTCCCACTGTTGACCCCCCAACAAGGTCATCCAGCAGCTGCAGGTGGAGGAGTGGGGAATCAAACCCAGTTCTCCCAGATTAGAGTCCGCGCACTTAACCTCTACACCAGGCTGGAGGTTGGCAACCGTTCGTTGTTGTAAGGGTAAAAGACAGGAGGGGAGAGGGATATATAATGGCCCTGAGCTCTTTGGGAGATAGGTAGGCTATAAACATGATAAGTCGAGAGACGAGTTCATGCTCAGTCAGGAGCTTGGATGCTGATTTCCTTGAGCCAAGCCTGACCCTCTTTTTGTACTATATACACTGACTTGTCTTTTGTTCTACTGGCCATCCCCATAAAGCCTGGGTTTTGTGAAGGAAATTAGTATTTTATTTCCCCTCCAGTACCTGGTGGCTCAAGTGGTTAAGACGCTGAACTGCAGGCTGCGGAAGGTCAGTAGTTCAGCAGTTTGAGACCCGGGTGCCACATGACGGAGTGAGCTTCCATCTCTAGTTCCAGCTCCTGCCAACCTAGCAGTTCGAAAGCAAGAAATTGCAAGTAGATAAATAGGTACCACTTCGGTGGGAATGGAACAGCGTTCCGTGTGCCTTGGTGTTTAGTCATGCCGGCCACATGACCACGGAAACTTCTTCGGACAGCGCTGGCTCTTTGGCTTTGAAACGGAAATGAGCACCGCAACCCTAGAGTCGGGTTCGACTGGCTTTCGAGCAAGGGAACCTTTACCTTTTACGTGGTAATGTAGGGTGCACTGTTAATTTGTTGTGTTTATAATGCCGGGGGTGGGGGAGAAAGAATGGTTCTGCAGCCAGGAGTTCCACAATGTGGATTGACATCTGATTGGATTCCACGCATCTTTTGATCCGGTGCCTTCTTATGAATTATCTTGTGTTAGAAGGCAGAGATGGGAGGGGGGGAAACAACAAGACATCAACATTATAATGTGGGTAGAGAAGTCCCCCCTCCCTCCACTTGCACTTAGTTTCCTAGACTGGTATTTTATTGAGAGAGAGAGAGAGAGAGAGAGAGAGAGAGAGAGAGAGAGAGAGAGGCATTCATCCTTCCTTTCATATGCCGCCAAGATGACATTTCAGCACTTCAAACATTTCAAAGGTGTTTTGTTATTGTTTTCTTTTAAATAGAGATGAAATTAACAAAGTGGTAACCATGGTAGCAAAGCCAAGGAGTTGTGATTGACACAAAAGGGAATGGTCGCTATCAGGTTTCCCTCCCTAGTATTTCTCTCTCCCACCCCCCAGCCCACACCAGATATTATCTAGAATCAATTAACTAGATTTTTGGAATCATTTGCATACTGCTAATCAGTCAATCCTCAAAGAAATCAACCCTGACTGTTCCCTGGAAGGCCAGATAATGAAACTGAAGCTCAAATACTTTGGCCACCAAATGAGAAGGGAGCACTCACTGGAAAAGACCCTGATGCTGGGAAAGATTGAAGGTCAAAGAAGACGGGGACGGCAAAGGATGAGATGGTTAGACAGTGTCAGCGATGCAACGAACATGAAATTGAGCCAACTTCGGAGGACGGCGGAAGACAGGAGAGCCTGGCGGGAGATTGTCCATGGGGTCGCGAAGAGTCGGACTCGACTGTGCGACTGAACAACAACAAATGCTGAACTAACTGGATGGTTTCAGCGGGCTTACAAAATGTGATAGAGATGGGGGGGAGGGGAAAGTTAATGGCTGTGTAGTTCGAATAAGAAACTATCACCCTGAGCCATGTAAAGATTCTGTCTTTGCAGCCCTTGGGAAACATGAAAAAACTGTAAGATCTAAGCAGCCTGGCACAGAATGATAATGATAATTAGCATTTATAAAGTTTCTTCAGTGCTCAAAACCACTTCACATAAATAATCTTGTTGTGTTCCTCAAAACAGCCCTTTACAGTAGGCCAGTGTCCCCGTATTGCAGGGATCTGTGCAGGGTATCTTTTTAAAAATTATTTTTATTGACATTTTCAAATGTTTTACAGAGTAATACAAACATTGTCAACTTGGTGAGCTACATTAAGAATAGCATTCTAAACAAATAAAGCAGTTTGACAGTACATTTTAGTGTGCCCTTATACAGAACAGAAACCTTTATTGGCATAACATAAGTAAACCAGGCAAGGAAAAGTTTAAGGGGTAGTACAAGAACAACATCAACCAATATTCCCGATATTCCAAAATACAAGACAATTCTAACATGATTTACAAGAATTACAGAGTATTACTCTTAACTTTCATACGTAGGTCAAAAATTCAGCGACAGATAGTGTTACTGCTGGGCTCTTGTCTGCTAAAAAAAAATGTAAATCCCTGTCCAGAAAATCTCTCTGCGAAGGGAGAAAAGGGCGAATCAAGATATTGTGCATAACGGAGTATTTGGGACAGCGGAGAAGGATATGGGTAATAGAGTCAGGTTCCCCAAGATTACAGTTACAAAGTCTATCCCTGTACGGAACACCCCTGTATCTACCTGAGACCACTACTGAGGGGAAAAGGTTGAACCTTGCAAGCATAAAAACCCTCCTAAAAACTGGGGTTATCAGATTAGTGATATACGGTAGCATGGAGGTATGCAAGGGAAGGAGGGGGAATGAATAGGGAGAACAAACTCCAAGACTACCGGCATTATTGGTCTGCGCCTCTATATCGCCTCTATATCCCAAATTCTCCTCCTAACCACCTGTAAGATTGCTGCCTCACCACAGTTATAGAGGGGTTCCAGGTCGATACCTAGTGTACCCACCTTTTTCACTACGGCCTGTGACCACTCTGATGTATAGGAGTCAGCTAGAAGTTGGACCATTAGGCTAGCAGGGGAAGATAGGAAATGAAGCAGAAGCCAATATTTGATCGTAATAGCACTACTATTTAGTTGAGTAGTGCGAAGTACAGTGCAGGGTAGGGTTGCCAGCCTCCAGGTGGGGCCTGGAGATCTCCCGCTTTCACAACCGATCTTCAGGTGACAGAGATCAGCTCCCCCCAGAGAAAATGGCTGCTTTGAAGGGTGGACCCTATGGCATTAGACCATGCTGAGGTCCCTCCCCAAACTCCCCCTTCTCCTGGATCCATCCCCAAAGTCTCCAGGTATCTTCCAACCCAGAGCTGGCAACCCTAGTGTAGGGGAGGGGCTGAGCCCGAGAGGCTTACCTTAAGGCCACCTAGTGACTTCACAGCAGAGGCAAGATTTGAACTAGAGACCTCCGTGACTTAGACTATACTAGCAGTAAAGCCTGTTGTGAAAACAATACAACGCCCGTTGTGAAAGCAATACAACGGGATCTAGAAAGAGGCTCTGGGGGAGTGCTCTGGCTTTGGGCAAACAGTGTCAATTTGCTGTGGTGACCTCAGCAGGGTATAATGACAGAGTCCACTGTTTTCTCCAGAGGAACTGATCTCTGCTACCTGAAGAGCAGTTGTAATTGTGAGTGAACTGTAGCCCTCACCTGGAGATTGGCAGCAATTGTTACCCAGGACAAAATGGCTGGTTTGGAGGGTGGAGTTGGCAACCCCATCTCCTTCCCAGCTAACCACCAACCTACCATTATCTGCCCCTTTGACTTCAGCTGACTTCTGCCCTCCCTTCTGCAGAGCAGTTGTAATTCTGAGTGCTCTCCAGCCCTCACCTGGAGATTGGCAACAATGGTTCCCTATGTGGGACTGACTGGTTTGGAGGGTGGAGTCTATGGCAGTGTACCTGTCTGAGGTCCCACCCCTCCTCAAACCTCACCCTCTTCAGGCTCCATCCCTCAAACCTCCAGGAATTTCCCATCTGGAGTTGGCAACCCTATCAGGACTGGCCCCAATGTGTTTTCTCCCAAAGGCCAAAGTAGGTGACAGGACCAAGCTTAGCTGCCTACCAACAGGCACTGAGGGGAAAGTAGGGTTGCCAGCTCTAAGGAGAGAAATATCTGGAGATTTGGGGGGTGGATTCTGTAGAGGGCAGCATTGGGCGGGGGGAAGGAAGGACTCAGCAGGTATAATGTCATAGGGTCTACCCTCCAAAGCAGCC
>NW_015173686.1:910746-941374 GCF_001447785.1 Gekko japonicus | reverse complement strand
AATGGTCCATAATTCCCCAGGCTGCTTTTAAAACACGAACCTGGGACCTGCACACCATCCTCTGAAGCGCTCTCTGTGGCAGTAATGGGGTGACTGCTGGCACCTTTTCCTATCATTTTTTGCCTTGTGGTATTCTGCTTGTGGTGTGATCTGTTGTCTTTGTGGTGTGGCATGATTGTGTTATTGGGTTTGTTTCTTTTGAAGGGGAAGTGATGTGTTCTGAGTGAGGACATATTTTACCTCACAATACAGTAGGGTGGGGAGTATGGCATTGTATCTGTCTATGCAACTGAAAATTCCAACTGCCTTGCCGGGGGGGGGGGGTTTGAGGTGTGGAATGGAGTGAAGTCCAATCAGCTTCCATATGCAAAAGACCTTGAAATGCTGGGCGGGACTGCACAAAGCAGCCAGTCAACCCAGCCAGCGTCTTCTGACTGACAGTTCTTCTGGCCAAACACTAAAGGGGCCAAATTTAGAACGTTCAATATAGAACGTTGCTATTCAATTATAATAAGGGAGAGATAATATACCAGTTCCTGAGTATGCATTGGAAAAAACTGTATCATGTGAAGAAGGAAGAGGCTTAAAGGCTGCCGATCTCTGGAGAACTCCCAGAATGTCAACTGATCTCTGGAAGACAGAGAATGCCTGGAGAAAATGGCTGCATTGGAGGGTGCACTTTATGGGATTATACCCTGCTGCAGTTCCTCCCTTCTCCAAACCCTTCTTCCTTGGGCTCCTCCCCCAAATATCCAGGCATTTCCCAACACTGAACTGGCAACCGAGAGGCTTCCAAGGCCTTTGTCAGCAAAAAGCCCTCTCTGACTCTGCTCTCCCCATCGGTTTGAAACGATAAATTTGCTTGAAAGGAGGGGGGATTGGCAGGGAGAAGAAGAGAGAAGAGATTGGATTTATACCCCGCCCTTCACTCAGAGTCTCAGAGTGGTTTACAAACTCTGGAATATATTGGCAGAGTTTAAACTTGCAGAGGAACGGAGCACCGACTGTTTAAAGAAAACAACCGAGGTCCTGGTCACACGGCAAAGTTGCCGCAGGAGAGGCACGGATGGTGGGCGGATTATCCGGGTGCGATCACACCCCAACATCTGGGAAGTGGAGCGCACCGGTGGCTTACCGCCGACAATGCGCCTTAAAAAACTAGTACCTCCAAGGTACTAGTAAACGTTTGCCACGGGCTGCCTCCAGACGCTCGTGGTGTGATCGCGCCAGCGCGCAGCATTCCCCTCTGGTCCCTCGTTTACCCGCCAGCGCCGAGGGAAGGACCCGTGGTGTGCCGCCAGCGTGTCTGATCGCGTAATCGCGCATCAAACTGCGCCGGGGCAATTAGCCACGCCTTCCCCCCGTGATAGCCGGCCTGTGTGACCGGGGCCTCAGTTTATTAAAGAAGAAATAAACTCTGATAGAACAGAGGAGAGGGAAAGGGGCTCAACTAACTGACTCACTGCTATGAGAGACAGGGACGAAGGGAGAGGGCTCAGCTGGAGCAGGAGGTTTCCAAAGAACCAATCAGGAGACAGGAAGGGCATAATTTGAAACTGTGGGAAGTCCCTAATCTAGCTATGCTCACTAGCAGTCTTTCAGATGTCCCCTATAGGCTGTTCTTCTGATCTTTTTCAAGTTGGTGCACTATAGACCTTATGTATTCCACCAGAATATACATCTGTTCAGTGTGGCTTTGGACAGGACACCATGGCTATTGTCATGGACTCATGCAGGTATGGCTGTTGGATGTTTGGCAGAATTTCCCTAGGATTCTCCGAAGTTGACGGCCATTTTATTTCTTTGGAAGGGCCATGTATTTCTCTGTTTTTAAGTCCTGGTATCTCCCCCTTTTCAGTCAGCTCTGAACATGCTTATATTCCCAGCTACATCCTCCCTTGGTGGTAGACGCATCCTACTTCTACATCCCCAGCAAAGACTAATTATGTAACATGCAAGTATGTCTGGAAGTTCCATTGTGGTTTGGGCACTTTTGGGTCAGCAGCTCCAAGCTATTGTTCAGAGTGGGAGGTTGCAATAATCTCTCGGTTGCTGTTGTCCACGGAGAACTGGGCTTGCCTTGCAACGAGCAAAGGCTATAAGAAGGACCATGTGTGTGCGCGCGTCTTGATGTAGAGCCCAGCTCAGTGATTGCTGCTAAGTTTTTGCAGCTGCTCGGAGCCATCGACTCCATAAGTCACTGTTTTATTAAGGCCCATTGGTTCTGAGCTGTGCACTAAAATCATCTGAAGGCAGGCATAAATCTGTGCCCTCCTTCCATTCTTATGAAGTCTGAGATGGTTTGAAATGGAATTTGAATCCTGAATTTATCTAGGCGGATAAAAATGCCACTGTAAGAAAAAGATGGAGCGTTAGCCAGGAATGGAGTTCGGGTCTCTGCAGTGGCACCTTAACTGCTGAAAAGTTTTTAGGAGATGAGCTTTGATAGGTAAGTTGTGACTTCACACATATAAAGTGTGATGCTGCCACACACATGCACACATCTGGAATTTAAATGCTGTGAGCACCTATGGGCTGTCATCACCCTACCCTTGCGCAACAACCAGGAAGCCCCTTGGCATGGGTTGTAAAGCAGCCCAAACACTGGCCCTGTTACAAATGCATGACCCTCAGTGTCTTGAACCAGAACTCCTTGAAGAACTGATAACTTTGCAGTCTCCTCCCTCCAGCTCACTGGCAATACACAATAAGCCTATCTAGAACTGGAACTGTGAGAATGTTAAGAGTCCAGCAAAGAGACTTCTCCTTTACAGATCTTCATGCTTCAGGAAGAGGGTGAAACCTGGGATAGGTAGTGAGGAGGACGGGAGAGATACAGATGAATCTGACTCTGGAACTTCTTGGAGCAAGTTGTTGGCAGCTTCAGGGAATGGTCCTGCCAAGCCTTGCTATGACTTTGCTGGAAGCAGAAGCCCTGCTGCTTACTGTTCAGTGCATGCCTATCAAGAGGACTACCTCTGCTAGTGACTCCCGCTTTCTCATTGGATGAACTCAACTCTTCCCAATCCTTCTGGGGTTTTTTTGAAATAAATAACTGACTGACTGGGCTGTTCAGGCTTCATTTAGACAATTGGCTGTGGAGCATGGAACATGGAAATTTGAACTCCATTTGCCACCTCATGGTTCCCATCCTCTGCCCTGGAGGAGGAGGAGGAGGAAGAGAAGAGGAAGAGGAAGTAGTGAAGTGGCTAAATTTGCGGATGACACTAAATTGTTCAGGGTGGTGAGAACCAGGGAGGATTCTCAGGCACCCCAAAGGGATCTGTTAAGAATGGGCGAGTGGGCATCAACGTGGCAAATGGGGTTCAATGTGGCCAAGTGCAAAGTGATGCACAGTGGGGCCAAAAATCCTAACTATAAATACACGTCGATGGGGTCCAAGCTGGCGGAGACTGACCAAGAGAGGGATTTTGGACTCGTAGTAGATAACTCACTGAAAATGTTGAGACAGTGTACAACTGCAATAAAAAAGGCCAGCGCTATGCTGGGGATTATTAGGAAGGGAACTGAAAACAAATCAGCCAGTATCATAATGCCCCTGTTTAAATTGATGGTGCAACCTCATTTGGAATACTGTGTACAATTCTGGTCACCACACCTCAGCAAGGATATTATAGCACTGGAAAAAGTGAAGAAAAGGGCAACTAGAATGATAATAGGGTTGGAACACTTTCCCTGTGAAGAAAGGTTAAAGCGCTTGGGGCTCTTTAGCTTGGAGAAACGATGACTGAGGGGTGACATGATCGAGGTTTACAAGATTATGCATGGGATAGAGCAGGCAGAGAAAGAAGCACTTTTCTTCCTTTCTCGCAATACAAGAACCTGTGGGCACTCAATAAAATTGCTGAGCAGTCGGGTTAGAACGAATAAAAGGAACTACTTCTTCACCCAAAGAGTGATTCACACATGGAATTCACCGCCACAGGAGGTGGTGGAGGCTACAAGCATAGACAGCTTCAAGAGGGAAGTGGATAAAATATGGAGCCGAGGTCCATCAGTGGCTATTAGCCACTAGGTATAGACAGAAACTCTCAGTCTGGGGCAAGTGATGCTCTGTATTCTTGGTGCTTGGGGGTGGGGGTGGGGCAACAGTGGGAGGGCTTCTAGTGTCCTGGCCCCACTGCTGGACCTCCTGATGGCCCCTGGTATTTTTGGCCACTGTGTGACACACAAGTGTTGGACTGGATGGGCCATTGGCCTGATCCAACATTGGCTACTCTTATGTTCTAGAGCTGGATTTATACCCCACCCCTCACTTGGAGTCTCAGAGCAGCTTACAATCACCTTCCCTTCCTCTCCCCATAACAGACACCCTATGAAGTAGGTGAGGCTGAGAGAGCTCTGAGACAACTGCTCTTGAGATATCAGCTCTGAGAGAAGTGTGACTGACCCAAGGTCACCCAGCTAGCTTCACGTGGAGGAGTGGGGAATCAAAATGGTTATCCAGATTAGAGTCCACCACTCTTAACCTGTACACCAAACAGGAGTGGGTTTGTTGAGTAAAATAGGGAGAATAGTTTTTAGAGTAATGCTGTAGAAATTTCCCCATTCTCTATGATAGAGATTATAGAGATCTATGGTAAAGACCATAGAAATTGTATGGACTCCTAGAGCATCACCCGGAAGTGACATCACATCTTCTATGGTGCTCTGGGTATTTTCTTGGTCTCTATGATTGGTTTCTTGGTCTCTACCCAGGCACTGCCCCCCAAATTTCCACACATTTGCCATTGCAGGGCTGGCAGCCCTAGAGAGAGTGTATGCATGACATGTGTCTATTGCACTGTAGTCCTTGAACATGTGGAAAGTAACCTGCCAAACAGGTTTGAGCTGCTTGTGAATAGTCAAACTGCTCAACAGAAATTTGCCTCCTTGCTAAAGTTGCCATTCCCCAGGTCAAGGCAGGGAATCCCTCGATTTTGGGGGCTTCTGCCTGCCGCTGGCCAGTGGGGGGAAAGCCCTTCAAACAGGTGTTCCCAATGCGTTGACATCACCTGGAAGTGACGTCATTGAGTCAGGGACGTTGCGTGGTAATGCTGTGGTTTGGGGACAAAACTCTATGATTTGACCCCAATTCTTCCATAGAGTTTTGCCCAAAAACCAGATCATTACCACTGACGTCTCTGATATGATGTCACTTCTGGGTGACACCAGTGATTCGGGGATGTCCCCGCCCACTCCTGGAAGGCCCCTCCCCAGATCCCCCCGCCAGCAAGACGAAGGGACCTGGCAACCCTACTCCCTTCTCGCAACTAGTGAGCAAAGCTTGGGTTGAACTTGTTGAGCAGCCCTAGTGACCAGCATCAGCAATCCCAGTGATTCCTTCATGAGAAACTATTCATGGCCATATGTCGTAGGGCTAAGAACTGAGCAGACTGTGGGAACATTTTTCTTCCCCTCTCATTAGACTCAAGCATATAAGTTGCTGTGGAGTTTCTTTTTCTTTTTTTGCAGTTCCGGGTGCCAAGCCAGGGAATGCCAATATTTCCTCACAAGAGCCTCCTAATAAAACTGAGCTGAAGTCAAAGCCATGAGATGGAAAGAACTTTAATAGCATTAGTGATGTGAACAGCCCTTCTGTTTGGAATGTCTTTGTGCTGCTGATCCACATGTTGCTCTCAGCCCTGCTCCCCATAGCTGTCACTGGGACCGTCCTCCAGTGTGTCAACAAAAGCAACATGGTGGCCATCATAAGCCTCCTTTTCTCTGCGAAGGAGTATCATCCCTTGGGAATCTACACAGGATCTCAAAGCCTGGGTCTTGGGGTTAAATGTTCTGAAAACAAGACAGGCCCTAGCCTACCTTCTGAAATGCCAAATGCCTTCTTCCCTTGGGGGTGGCTGATAGTATTCATTCAGTAGCATAATAAATTCTTTTTCTTGCACCCTCCCTGCCTGGTGTCCTGAAGATGGAACCTATTGTTTATTACATTTTTATCCCGCCCTTCCTCTAAATTCTCAGTTTATTCTCAATAAAATAGCCCATAAAGCACAACAGCTTGTTGGACTTACTCAGGCCGGGCCCGATAATGAACGTTCAATAACATGCAATCTCTCTTTATATATAATTCTGTTTTGGTCAGGGACTCTCCTGAACATGCCACACGGCACCCACAGCCTTTGGCTCCGTGATCTGTCACTCAGAAGCTGTCCCTATCCACTGGCTGAGTTGCCTGAGTCTCGCCTCCAATATTCTAAACAGTTTGCTGTTCCTCTCCCCCCAATAGCCAGTTGGAACACAGAGGTCATTTGCATATGCGGCCTGATTAGCCTTTGCCTCTAACATTTTAAACAGGTTGCGGTGGGAGTCACTGAATGTGTCCTGAGGTAAAATAAATACCCCAATCTCCCTGTGGGGCCTGGAGATCTTCCAGAAATCACTGTGTTCCCCAGCCACAGCATATCATTTCCCCTACAGAAAATTTCCCAGCTATTACCACTGATTTCCAGATGACCAAGATCAGTTCTCCTGGAGACAATGGCTGCTTTGGGCAGTGGACTCTATGGCATTATACCCTGCTGAAGTCCCTCCCCACCGCAAACCCTGCCCTCCCCAGGCTCTACCCCTCAAATCTACAGGTATTTCCCAACCCAAAGTTGGCAACCATGTCATTGGCTATGGGACCACTTTCCAGACCGTTGGAACCCAGAAAACATGGCATAGGAGGATGTGCTTTTCTAACTTAGCTGCCACTGCATAACCTCAAATTAACATAAGCCAATCTCCCCACAACAAACACTTTGTGAGGTAGGTGGAGCTGAAAGAGCTCTTTTGAGATCTGCTCTTGAGAGAACAGCTCTGAGAGAATTTGTGACTGACTCAAGGTCACACCAACAGCTGCATGTGGAGGAATGGAGAGTCAAACCCGGTTCTCCCAGATTAGAGTCTGCCACTCCTAACCACTACACCAAACTGGCTCTCCCCTCCCCATTTTTTTATCTTGAAGAGCCATATCTGGTTTTGTACTGAGCCTCATCGGACTCTAGAGCCATAGGTTGCAAGCCCCTGGGCTACCAGAATGACTGGAGTCTTGCTTGATTCAGCCGGTGGGAAAGGAGAACTGACAAAGAAAGAACGAGAAGAGCTGGAGAAGCTGATGCACTGGACTCTGCTTCCTTGGCACAGGGGCTCTGTAGCACCTCCAGATTGCAATTTGGCAATCCTCGTGCCCCTCTGTGAAATCCGTTCCCATGTAACATGCTGTTGTGCTGCAGGTTTCCTAGTGTGTTGAATAAGCTGGTGTGTGTGTGTGGGAGAGGGCATTAAAGATGTCAGGAATAAGGTTATGCATGCGTGCTAAGTCTCTCCCCGCCCCACACCCCGAGCAACAAATGTGCCTGATTGCAGGGCATTCATATGTGCTATATAAGGAGCATCCCATAGGAAAGGCATAATTGTGCATGCTGCATCATAATTAGAAATCAGATTGGGGCAACTGAAATGAATTCCCTCAGCGCAGCATGTCACCTGCATCCAGCAACCAGAAAGGGGACAGCAGACAAATACGCATTCATGCACACACGCACACACACACACACAGATATATGCTTTGAATGTAATGATTAGAAATCTTTATAAATGCAAATATTTGCTTCCCGGCATAGCAACAGTACTTGAAATATTTATGCTGTTGTCCCTCCTGGCAGTGCATTTTTTAATTTTTATTTTATTCTGTTATTGTTTAGCCACCCTCCTGATTCCCCACCCCAATGCGAAGAAGCCTAAAGGCTGCCTGAATCCAGATATCAATTTTGTACTGGACCAACTCAACCCAGCAGTCAGAGTGGTAGGGGTTCTAGGGTAACTCCTGTTTCCCCCACTTGCTAAGGCTAAATATCCTGCCTGGATACGTAAGTCATCTTTGAAAGTGGCTCAGTACACAGACTCAGTATAAGGCAGCCTGAGTGTGTTCATAAGGGTTTGATCGGTGGTCAGTTTGCAATGCTAACATTTTGTGGCCTTTTCACAAAAATGAAAATCCCAGGTTCAGTCCATGGCATCTACATTTAAAAAGCCTCTAGTAACAAATACTGGCAAAGATTTTTCTCTTCCTGGGACCCTGGTGAATTGTAGCCATTTGACACTAGACAGTGCTGAGTAGACAATGGATGAGCTGTGGCCATTGGGAGTAGGCTGTGCTGATACAGATGGGTCAGGATTTGGATCAGTGATAGACCATGCGCTTTGCACGCAGAAAAGGCCTAGAGAGAGAATGCACTGACCTGGGTGGCCCAGGCTAGCCAGATCTTGGAAGCTAAGTAGGGTTGGCCCTGGTTAGTACTTGGCTGGGAGACCACCAAGGAATTCCAGGGTTGCTATGCAGAGCCAGGCAATGGCAAACCACCTCTGTTAGCTTTAAAAACCTATAGGGTTGGCACTTTACCACCCACAAAACACACTTTTTCTATTGGCGCAGACTCTAATCTGGGAGAACCAGCTTTGATTTCCCACTCCTCTACTTGCAGCTGCTGGATGACCTTGGGCAAGCCATAGTTCTGTCAGAGCTGTTCTTGAAAAAGAGCAGTTTCTGTCAGAACTCTCTCAACCTCATCTACCTCACAGGGTGTCTGTTGTGGGGAGGGGAAGGGAGAGGAGTTTGTAAACCGCTCTGAGACTCTGAGTGAAGGGTGGGGTATAAATCCAATCTCCTCCTCCTCCTCCTCCTCCTCCTCCTCCTCTCCTTCTTCTTCTTCATCATCATCATCATCAACTCTGTTGTCCTAAAGGTCTGGAGTGTGTGGGTGGATGTAGATGTATTGTCCCATTCACGGTCAGTGTTCCTAATTGTAGCCCCTTCCAGTATGTGGGACAGGAAAAAGGGTTTCTAATCAGGAAAACTCTGGAACAGGAAACATAGTGTCCCACTTCACATGCAACCACATCAAGAGGGAGGGAATGGCAAAATTAGTTTTCATCTAGGGCAGCAAATAGCTTGAGGCAGGCAGGGTTTGCAGGCAGAGTGGTTATTTTTTTTTTTCCTCGGGGGAGGGTCTCCGCTGTGGTTTGGCCGGATTGTTCCTGATGTTTCACTTAGGATACACTTAATGACTTCCGACAAATTTCCGCAGTGCTCTAATGAGAAACCAGAACAACACGGGCGTACGTTCGACTAGGTAAATTCAATAAAGGATTTTATTCACCTGACAAATTTAATCAATTTTTACCAAATAAGCCAACATTTGGCCTCTTAGCGCATAATCCATTGAGAACCTCTCATCCACAGGCTATATTGAAATGAACTGCAATTGTGTTAAAAGAACAAGGTTGTTCGCTTCAGGGCCGTCTGGCAGATTACATGGCAACAAAAGGGCTCGCTACCAACTCCGCACTTGAGAAGGAGCTGCAAGCAACCCCAATTTCCCGATGAATGCACCTGTATGACCCGTGCCTTTGTCAATGCAGGTTGATGTGCGGCACTTCTAAGATGCCTGTGTCAGGAGCTGCCCTGCTTGGGGCTCCCCAGCAACTTGCTAACAGCCTGATCAGATGTGCACAGAGCTGGCCCGAAGTGCCATAATGTTGCTAAAATGAAAGCATGGGTGTCCTGACTCCCAATCCCCCTCCAAAAGGGATTTGAACTCTCAGTAGTGCTCAAAGGAGCTCTGTGAAGGAGGCATCCAAAGGAGGCAAAGGCAGTGGCTAAGGAGAGGTGGGGAAGGAGGCTGGCAGGCAGCTATATCTTCTTTCCCCAAAGGAAGCAGCTGCCGCACATGGTAAAACTCCAGATGTAGAAGCAAGACGGTCCAAACTCTTTGGATTGGCTTGGATTTCTCCTGGCGACCTTCATCCAAGACCTGTGTTGGTGGCAAGGAGTAACCTTTTCCTAAGGCCCTCTAGATAGGTATTTATTTATTAGAAAATATCCTTTCTCAATGTAGGACTCCAGGCAGTGTTCCCTCTAAGCTGAGTTAGTGTGAGCTAGCTCACAGTTTTTTAGCCTCCGGTTCACATATTTTTGCCTTTGTTCAGGAAGGATCGCTTGCTCGCAGCTTTAATGCCAGTCGCTCACCAAGTAGAATTTTTGCTTACAGGACTCCACAGCTTAGAGGGAGCATTGACTCCAGGTGATGTACGATATAGCACCAAGGCAATAAGACTCACAAACAGGAGCAGGCATAAACAATAACAGCCTGACCTCCACAAGAGCACGCAAAATCTCTTCTAAATGGAACTGTTTTGCAGCCACAACAAAAAACAGACAGGAGATGGACACTCCTGAGCAGGGGTCATTTCATAGAAAAAGAGCGGCAGGAGCTCATTAGCATAACTTATTAGCATATGCCACACCCCCTGACATCACCGGAAGTGTGCACCAGCCCCTCTGACAGGCAGAAGCACATGGGATCCATTCTTTCCCCCCTCTCCCTTCCCTTCGCCTCCAAGTCGGGCGAAGGAAAAAGGGGAGGGGGAGGATCTCAGGCGCTTCTGTCTGACAGAGGTGCTGGCGTGCCCACAGCCAGCCTGGGTGAATTATAGAATCACAGACTCATAGACTGGGAAGGGACCTCCAGGCTCATCTAGTCCAACCCCCTGCACAATGCAGGAAATTCACCAATACCCCACACACACCCCAGTGACCCCTGTTCCACGCCCAGAATATGATTAAAAAAAAACCCTCCAGGATCACTGGGGGCCAAACTGGCCTGGAGAAAAATTGCTTCCTGGCCCCAAAGTGGCGATCAGCATTTCCCTGGGCGTGTAAGAAAGGGTCACAAGAACTAAGCACTGATGCAACCCTTCCTGCTCTACCTCTCGTGATTTGCCTAAGTTCACACAATCAGCATTATGATCCTTTTAAAGTTGAAAGCATGATATAAATGCAAAGGACTATTTGTAAGATTATCTGTAAGACACAAGACCAGGACGCATCTCACTTCTGACAATCACTTGGAGAGACCCTGCCCCCCAGCTTCCATTTCCCCCCCCCCACACCCCACACTGGAATAAGAACATAATATCAGGCCATACCGCATTGCAATAAAGCCCCTACAACTGTATACAGAAATACTGAGCTTCCCTACCATTTGCCACAACTAGCCCACCACACAACCAGGATCAAGACTCCTAAATGGACCAACAGACAGGCATACACTCGTTTGAGAAACTGAGTATTACATTACAACACCTCTGGAACATTACAGATCAGTAGAGGCAGCACTGCACAGGGGTCAGAGTTGCAGATTGATGTGGGGAGACCCAGGTTTGTATTCTCACTCTGCTGGCTGAGTGACCCCGGGCCAAATCTCCCCTTCTCTACCTAACCTACCCCACAGGGTTGTTGTGAGGATGAAATGGAGACTCATGGGCAGGGTCCCCAGCTTCCCTAGCAGGAACACTATGTTAAGAAATCTCTCACACAATTATGCAGCCATAGCAGGCAGGAGGGAAGGAGGCGAATACCTCCAGCGCCAGAGACTTGTAGAGGAAGAGTCAAACTTTGGGGACTCACCCATGCACCAGAGGGCCAAGGCAGCAGGAGGCAAGAAGCCTGGGCAAGCTGGGCTCCTCCATGCCTGGCAGAAGATGAGGTGCAGAGGCGAGAGGTGGGCAAGCCGAAGAGGCATTCACCCAGCCGCACAAGCGGTGTGCAAAGAAATTCCCGCCGCCCCAAGCTTCAGGGCTGCCTCATTAAAGGAGTGCGGAGGCCAGACTCGCAAATGAGAAAAAGCAAGCTCAGGGTTCGTGGGTCGCATTTTGGGCTGTAGAAGAGGAACCGGCTCCATTCCTGGAGTTCTCTTGAGTTCCTGCGCTTTTGGTTTTGCTTTTTGCCAATCTGCCTCCCAAGACTGCTCCAGGTGCTCCGGCCTGAGGGCTGCTGGGGGTGGGGCTGAGTGCTCATTACTTGTGGAGCTGAGGCTCAATGTTTCCAGCTGCTCCGCCACCTTCCCTTCCCTTAGTTTCCTGGGGGAGCCCGAGCAAGCCGGCTGCTGGAGGGAAGGAGAGGTGGTTTAAACCCCCTTTCCTTCCCTTGGTTTGCCCAGGATCCCCACGGCTGCAGGGAGCCCGAGCAAGCCAGCTGCTGGAGGGATGTGCATTTGGTTCATCTGAACCGAATTCACCCCCGAAAATGGCCCATTCGGGCCCCTTTCAGACTGCTGTGGGCCGAATCAGATTCTCTGATCTGAATCAGCTTCCCGCAGTTCCACCCCATTATATCCTATGGGCCATTGAAGTCAATGGCAAAACATAGGGTATATTCTGGGGGCTGGAGGAGAGGGGGTTTGAGGGAGAGGGTCCAAAATCGCGGGGTAGCTGCTGGAGCCTCTCCCCAAGATACCTGCCATGTTTCAGGAACATTGAACCAGGGGGTCCAATTCTACGGGCCCCCAAACAGGTTGCCCCCATCCCCTCCATTGTTCTCTATGGTGGGTTTTTAAGGCAGAAAAAAGGGTCTCTCCCCTCCTGCCTCAGCATGCCCATTAAAGAAAGCACTGAATTGCGAAGAGCTACATTTCAAATCATACTCACATACAAGGGTTGCCAGATCATCCCTCCTGGTGGAGGCAGGGGGCCTCTGTTGGCAGGGGGACTTACCAGTAGAAAGAAGGCCTATGCCACATCACTGGCTTTGTACAGGAAGTGACATCATCATGCCAGTGACTTCCGGGTGATGCTCTGGTGTTCGGGCAAAAACTTTATGGTAGAAGTTGGTTTTACCATAGAGGTTTTGCCCATATACCAGAGCATAGCCCAAAAGTCGCAAGTATGATTATGGTTACTTCCTGTACGAAGCCAGTGATGTGGCCTAGGTCTTCTTCTTTCTACTGATAAGTCCCCCCATCCCCTACCAGTGGCAACCCTATCACATGATTGACAGGGTAAAAAAAAAGGACAAATTGTTAGGCATACTTGTAGCCTGAAATGGAACGTGAACCAGAAAGCAGCACATGTCTCCATCAATCATGCCCTCTTGGCTTATTTCTTATTATAAGGAACATTGTGGTTTATTTGTTATATTTGTTATATATCTATATAATGTTGCATTTATAACCTACTTTTCAACCAGATTGGTAGTCAAAGCAGATTACTGTTATAATCCATCACAATATACAATACGAATAACAGCAGCCTTTGTCGTCATGGCGGCAACATGCGCAACGTTGCCTGACCAATGGAGTCGCACTATTCCATCTCTGGAATAGTAGTGCCTTTGTTTTTTTCTCCTCCATTCTGCCTGTTAAAGTGCACCTTTTGTCTTTCCTCTTTCCTTTGCTCCTTTGCTGATGCTTCCCCTCTTTTTGACAAAGGATTAAGGTGATAGGATTGTGGCCAAAAGGAGATGAGCTGGGCGTCAACAGGATGGAGGAAGGAAGAATTATTGCACTGTTGAGAAATCCTCTTTTCTTCATTCCCTTTGGACAACAGCTAAACTGACCCTGAGTCTAGACGTAGGCATGGTGGGTCCTGTTGTATCTCTGGGTCTTAATCCTCAGATCTGTCATAGGGGGGTAGCTAGCTCAAGGAGCTAGTTCTTGGTATAGATTCAAGCTTCTTCTCCAACTGGCAGCAGTATTTCTCAGTCTTGTTCTCTTGAACCTATAAACTGGAGATGCTAGGAATCGAACCCCAAGCCTTTGACTTACCAGGCATGTCTTCACTGACTTATACGCATGCACTCATATCTTGCTGGAACAAAGAAGATGTTCTGGAGTGGCATCAAGAACTTCCATGGAGGGGCTTCTGCTCGGCAGAGTCCACCTCTGTCCAGCAGTGGGAGATCACCAGGAATGAGGAGTTCATCACAGAGGCACATGAGGAAGGGGGCATGGCTCAGAGGTAGAGCATCTGCTTGTCATGTAGAGACCGCTTGAGAGGCAGTTTGGGGTAGTGGTTAAGAGCATGGACTCTAATCTAGGAGAACCGGGTTTGATTCCCCACTCCTCCACATGCAGCTGCTGGTGTGACCTTGGGTCAGTCATAAGTTCTTACAGAGCTGTTCTCTCAAGGGCAGTTATAGAGAGAGAGCTCTCTCAGCCCCACCTACCTCACAGGGTGTCTGTTGTGGGGAAGGGAAGGGAAAGGGGATTGTAAGCCACTCTGAGATTCCTTTGGGTAGTGAGGGGTGGGGTATGAATCCAATCTCCTCCTCCTCCTCCTCTTCTGCTTCTTCTCCTCCTCCTCCTCCTCCTCCTCAAAAGTCCCAAGTTTAAGCCCAGGTATCTCCATTTAAAAAGGGCCTGTCAGTATCAATGTTCCCTCTAAGCTGTGGAGTCTTGTGAGCAAAAGTTCAATTCTGTGAGCTACTGGGATTAAAGTTGTGAGCGAGCAATTTGGCTACTGCATACTTTAGTTTGCTCTGGAGCCATCCTTCCTGAGCTAAGACAAAAATGTGTGAGCCGGAGGCTAAAAAACTGTGAGCTGGCGCACACTAACTCAGCTTAGAGGGAACACTGGTCAGTATGTGACAGGCCCGAGACCCCGAAGAGCTGCTGCCAATCTGAGCTGACAGTACTGACCTTGATGGACGAAGGGTCTGATTCAGTATAAAGCAGCTCCGTATATGTAAGTATCACCTCAGAGGTCCCACACAATATCGGGGGGGGGGGGCTCTGAAGCAATTTCCTGTTTCATGTTGGGGAAAGCATGTGGAGGGACCAGAGCACAGTTCTTCCATGCCGATTAAATGGGGATTAAAGGCCATGAAAGATTGGTGCTTCCTCTTCTGGGATTCTCTCTCTCCCTGTGCATTCACATGGATGATGAGACTGTCATGGTTAGTGGAGGCACTGAAGGGTACCTTGCCTGGCCCTCCCCGTACTAAAAAATGGGAGCTGACCCTAGAGGTGTTAATAGCACCTGGTTATCCTTCACCAACAGGGGAACTTATGAGACTGCATTGGCTACCTGTATCCCTGTAAGCACCTCCCACCCATCGGTGGATGGTATTAGCAGAACCTGATTTGAATATACCAGTCAAGGCTCAGCCTCCCCAACCCCCCAACCTCAGACTTGTGTTTGCTCGCCTGGCCCTTGAGACTTGCCTTGCTAGTTTTCGTGCCTCTAATAACATTCCTTTTGAAGCTATAATGGATATCCATGCAGATAACATGTTAATTTATTAGTTCAGCTCAACTGGGTTGCGGAATGAAAAATGATTGCCGAAGACTTTTAATAAGATTCAGAGGGGTTTTATAGGTCTCCAGCCAGTTTTAAAATGCAAAAAGAAAACCGGGAGTATTACTTTGTTAACCCACGTAATTCTATCCCTGCCTAATGAAGGTTGGAGTTTATCTGCGGAGTTCTACCCTGGGATGAGAATTATTGGAGCAGGTAAACACTGCTAAGTACTGTCTTGCATTCTGGCATTCGGGCTAGGGGCGTCACTGTGATGCTTTGCTCTCCCTCTACAAATGAGTAACTTGGAAACTCGGGACGATGATTTCCCCTTGAAATGAAGGATTTCAGCGCTTTCCTTTATCAGTTAGAAATGGAGGCAACTAAGTTTTTGACCACATGACCAGGAAACAACCTGTAGGAAGGAGGCTACTACATATCAGCTTGTTCAGCAAGGCTATACCCCAATCCAACAGTTCTGCTTTCTTTTTTGATGGCTCCAAATAATCATCTCAGACTGTCTTATTAATGTTAGATACCCTTGATCCATCTAACTCAATGTTAGATGGACGACTGCTGGTTCAGCCTGTGCCCTGTTTGCTGTTTGCGAACAGAGACCTGATTTTTCGATGGCTTGTCATTCGTCCGTCTGTTTGTGGGTATTTGGCAGGTGGTTTCATTGTATACCTTACTAACCTTGCAGTACAGCTCAACTGGCCTTATGTGCCTGTACATTCTCACACAGTCTGATCAATTTCCACTCGCCCCCATCCTTGCTGCATTTGACCACTCACAAATCATATAAATCAGTCATCCATAAGTGCTGTTTTTCAGTAAAATCTTTTGGTGTTCCTCGATTTTATTTTTTTGTTTTATCTATGTTGTTTATAACCCACCTTTCTCACTGGGACTCAAGGCAGATTACACAGGGTGAGTCAATACAATCGATGGATGGGACATTTGATAAACAATGCAATAAGATTAGGGTTGTAGAACCGGCCCCCAGAAGTCTAAAAACAGAACTGAAGCAAAGCATAAGTATTACTATGACCAGTGTTTCCTCTAAGCTGATCGAGTGTGAGCTAGCTCACAGGTTTTTTAGCCTCTGGCTCACACATTTTTGTCTTTGCTCAGGAAGGATGGCTCCAGAGCAAACTAAGTTATGCAGGAGCCAAATCGCTTGCTCACAACTTTAATGCCAGTAGCTCACAAAGTAGCGTTTTTGCTCACAGAACTCCATAGCTTAGAGGGAGCATTGACTGTGACACGTTAAAAGAGGCAAAATTCCATAGTAGGATCCTAGTTTCATCAAGCTATATACAGTCTTATAGACTGCAGTCCCTAATAATTTTACCAAGTAACTTTGTGAATCATTTAGTACAGCACAAGTCTGTCACCTACATAGAAAAGCCCTCTTGAATAATTCAGTTTTGCATAGTGTGCAGAAATCTGAAAAGTCCTTAGTGACCTCATGGCTGCCATTCAGTTTGAATTGGCAGTGTCTTTGCGCATGCACAGTTTTGAGAAAACCCAATGCAAACTGGTTTGGTAGGCCTTTGTGGCTCCTTAGCCTGAAACACCAAGATCAGATCACGTCTGATCACCACTGTGACGTCCTCCTTATTGGGGAGGACTATTTTCACTTTAAAAGTTCTCTTTATTATGTTTAACTGGGTAGATTCTGCTGCCACCAGGAAATTTTAAGGATTTCCAAACCTTTATGCTTATACTGTTGCTATTTTTAGTTTGGTAGACCTAGTTCAAGGCTTACGAGGAACTATGTGGTCCTGAGAAGTATTTCATTCAGAGCTGGTATAAACTTAAATAAAAGAGGATTTATTGAAATAAATACTAAATAAGAGGGTGATACAATGTAACTAGTAATGTGTAAATGATGTACAATTGCTTTGGTATCACACTCAATCTTTCCCCTCACTGACAAGGACCTTTTCATGTAACTTTGTAACACTTGTTTATCTCAATGCCATATATGTTCACTGTTTCACTCCAGTCTGTTATGACACTCAGACTTTCCTTTAACTTTACTTTACTTAAACTTTACTTTACTTTTTCCTATACATTCAGCTTTCAGCTCTCTTTCTCTTTCTCACTGAACAACCGCAGCTGTCCACTCCTAACTGCTTCAACACAGAACTAACTAACTTCATCAACTGTCAACCTGTAACTGAAACTCTTGACTGACTCACATACTCATCCAACCAGATTTACTTCCAAAACCCCTCCCCCTCTCTGTCAACCACCAATCATACCACACTTGCCTCTCTCAACCAGTCTAGTCTATCTACCACAGCCATGCAACCAAACTTTTAAAGAGACACACACACACAAAAACAAGGAATCGTTACAACCACCTTCAAACAAAATAGGTTTGACAGTCAAATTTGTCTGTGGTGCAATTCGCAGCCTCTCTAGAATTGTTTATGCTGATTGGCGGCACCTCTCCAGTGGCTCAGGCACAGAATGGCCTTTCTGAGCACCCGAGTTCTTTAATCTGGACTTGTCAGGAGATCAATACTTTATTAAACAGGTAGTGCTTGACCACTGAACCGTGGTTCTTCCCTTGCATCCAGCCTATCAGAATGTTGTCCATTCTTGTTGATGGCCAGTTTTACCCTGGACTGCATCTGTGTTCCTTAGTTCAATAGAGCATGGGACATCTAGATGTGGGCTGACGTTAGTGACTTTTGAAGGTGTCCCAAAACAGGCAGTGTGTGGGCATCCCACCTTCCTGTGTCATAACAAAGTACACATTATGTAGATCTGGGACATATTGTTGACATTGAAAAGCTACTGTGGGAGGGGCTGATCTTAATTGGAGCAATATAAATGGGAAGGGATTCAGAATCCTTCCACAATACCATTTCTTTCCTGTAGAAATCACCCCTGTCCCTGATTTAGTAGGCAAAAATGCAAGGACCTATATTATGTATACACACATATATATTTTCCCCTATCAGGCCCCCAGTTCAAATTGCTCTCAACTACTTTTTATGCTTAAAATACGTTGGGCGATCTGGTCATCATGGGTGTCCATGCTATGTGTCATTCAGTCCTCCATCTTGACTAGTTTTGATTGGACTGAGGCCAGGCAATCTTTTCTTTTTTTCCCCTGCAAAGAGCTGAAAACAGTTTGAAAGGGCCATGCATAGTTGACACACTTTTTTTGGGGGGGGGCCTGTCGTTTGGAAATACGGGTGGTGATAGAAAGTGCCGTCAAGTTGCTGC
Source organism: Gekko japonicus (assembly GCF_001447785.1). Classification (NCBI taxonomy): domain Eukaryota; kingdom Metazoa; phylum Chordata; class Lepidosauria; order Squamata; family Gekkonidae; genus Gekko; species Gekko japonicus. Next base: position 923,053 of record NW_015173686.1, on the reverse strand, counting down.
CGACTTATGGCAACCCCGTAGGGTTTTCAAGGCAAAAGATGAACACAGGTGGTTTCCCATTGCCTGCCTCTGCAGAGTAACCTGGGACTTCCTTGGTGGTCTCCGTCTAAACCCTGCTTATCTTCTGAGATCTAATGACATCTGGCTAGCCTGGCCCATCCAGGTCAGGACAGAGACAAACAGAGGTGGTTGGCCACTGCCTGCCTCTGTGTATCAACCTGGGACTTCCTTGGTGGTCTCCGTCTAAACCCTGCTTATCTTCAGAGATCTAATGACATCTGGCTAGCCTGGCCCATCCAGGTCAGGACAGAGACAAACAGAGGTGCTTGGCCACTGTCTGCCTCTGTGTATCAACCTGGGACTTCCTTGTTCTCCATCCAAACCCTGCTTATCTTCAGAGATCTAATGAAATCTGGCTAGCCTGGCCCATCCAGGTCAGGACAGAGACAAACAGAGGTGGTTGGCCACTGCCTGCCTCTGTGTATCAACCTGGGACTTCCTTGGTGTTCTCCATCCAAACCCTGCTTATCTTCAGAGATCTAATGACATCTGGCTAGCCTGGCCCATCCAGGTCAGGACAGAGACAAACAGGTGGTTGGCCACTGCCTGCCTCTGTGTATCAACCCTGGACTTCCTTGGTGGTCTCCCATCCAACTACTAACCAGGGCTGACCCTGCTTAGCTTTCAGGATTGGGCTAGCCTGGGCGTTGGGTGATAGTGAGATATTGAAAAAATGGTATTTAGCAGAGATAAGATAGTCCAGCAGAGCCAGAGTAAAATAATTCAGACTGAGAGTCCATGTGTGATTAAAATATGCAGTTTTTACTAAATTCTAGCATGGGAAGGGTAACTGGGATGAAAATAACAACAGAGCATAATCGGCTACATCCTTACTCTACGAAGACAAAACTAGAAGAGAGAGATTATGGCTGCTCTTCTTGTTCTTCAGAACACCAAACAAAGACGGGAAGCCATAAAATGGTAATATACCTTGACACTTTAGTCCCAATCAAATTCCTAGATCAGGGAGAAAATTCCCGGGCATTCTACATCTAAAGAACATTGGTTACATGAGAAACATGTGACTTCCTGTGAGTAACATAAACAAACATTTAACCCCAGATATACTGAGTGTTTTCAACTTGTAATACCCAACACTAGGCCATCCAGGTCAGGGCTTGGAAATAACAGCAGACTGCAAAACGTGATCACTCGAGTCAAACATGGGGTCCATTTGGAGAAGGGGGTTGAAGGGGAGGAGGGGAAGGGCGGCAGTGGTCCCTCTTTTATTTTTAAACCACCTTTACCTTTTTGAAAGACATGTATTGTATATCTCCAGCAAAATAATAATAATAAAATGGCGGTGACTTCATCCCAAATCCAGGAAAGCAACCCCTGAAAGGTAATCCACAGATGGTGGTTCTGCAAATTCACCCTTGCTTGAAGATTGCAGACATCCATGTCAACAAAGCACTTTGCATAAATAAATACATTTTAAAAAATAGGCTGGATTACCGTGCACGTTCACGGCAATATAAATAAAACCCCATAAGGTCAACTGCTACTTTAAATCCGCATTGTCAGTTCTACTTTTTATTTTTTAAAATTCAGCTGAGCTGTGAGTCGTAGTGCCGGAGGGCAGAATGTAAATTGAGCTGTTGTTTTGAAGCACAGCGAGGTAATAAAAGGCACTGTCAATTGCTTTCAAATGCATGACAGATTTATCCTCTTCACGGTGGGGGGAAAAAAAACCTGTGGCATGGATATTATCGCAGAAATTCCTTGCTATGTGCAGTTGTAGGCCTGTTGTGTTTGGTAGATAAAGCTCAAATCAAACCATCCTAGACTGTGGCCAAGTATCCAGCTTAAAAGGATGTTTCCAACTCAAAAAGGCACACATGCCTTGTTATCAGACTTTCAGTGCATTACCAGACAGGACTGCTGGAAAGCAATAGCTGTCTATGATCCTGAGAAGATCCTTCTCTGCAGCCTGCAAAGAGGGCAGCGTGTTCAGAACCAGGGCCTGCAGTGAGAGCATATCGGAAGCTGGATGGTAGGAGCTAATTTCCTTAGGGCTTTTGCATGAAGGGAGAGCAGACCGTTCCTGACAGACCACTTGCACAACTGCTGCCTGAAGTGAGCCAAAGTTCTTCACTTCTTATTGTATGTTGACAGAATAAGGATAGTAAATAAGTGACTGAAAGTTGATCAAGGCATTATGTTTTTTTCCATTTTATGTTTAAAGTAGCCAGTGTTGTGTAGCCATCAGAGCACTCTGTGGCTCACGGAGAGCCACATTCTCAACTAATCATAATAACTGTGTGCCACCGAGTCACAACTGACTCATGAGAGGTGCGGCCGGACGGTGCCAAGCCTGTCATCTGACCGCAGCCTAAGTGACAGAGATCAGTTCACCTGAAGAAAATGGCCACTTTGGAAGGTGGATTCTATGGCACTGTACCCCCAAGTCCCTCCTCTCCCAAACCCCGCCCTCCTCAGGCTCCACCCCCCGGATCTCCAGGTGTTTCCCAAACTGAAGCGGGCAGCCCTACTGCTGCCAGCCAGAGCAGACAACACTGACTTAGGCAGGCCATTATTCTGACTTATTATAGGGCAGCTTTGCAAGTTTTACCTTTTAGTTCTGAAGAAACAGAATCTGGTGTTTATGTGTGTGTGCATACACCGGGGATTATCACCGACAAAGAGAAACCGCATTCTTGTTATCCTTTAACTAGAATGCCAGCCATTTAGTATAATTAATAGACTCAGTAGATCTTTCCGAGCACCTGTTTACTCCAGGTAAGGAAAGGTATTTAAAGACGATTAAATGCCTGAGTGATTAATAGAAGGAAGCAAACTAGTAATCATAACGGGTGATGATGGTGATGAACAGCCAGCCATTGGTTCTCAGGCACCCAGCCAAGTCGGCAGCGACCATATGAAGCTGCAGGGAGCTTGTCAATAGTGTGGTCACCAGGTGGGGAACACATCTAGTTGCAAGGCCACCGAGGTCGCCCGTGGGAGTTCCGGTGAGTATTTAGCTCTTAGGGGCTTAGCAGTTATCATGGTCGGATTGTGAAGCTGCAAAAGGTATCGAGGCAGGTTGTTCTGTCAGGATTGGCTCTCTCAGCGCAACCTTTTTCTTTCTTGGTTACTTGACTGCCTCAGCAACAGATTGCTTACTGAGCCGTTGCAGGCGTCTTCACCGTTGGATCTATTAATTGTGTCTCCTGAGATGACTCAGCTCTGGTGGTTGGTCTGTAGGCATAGCCAGCCATCTGTTTTACTGATAGTCATACCCATGGCCAGCCTTTGCTCGCTAGGAGGGACTACCGCATTGACAGCTAGGGGTCTGAAGAAATGGATGGAAACAAAGGAAGAAAAATCAACAGTGCCTTCATAAGCTCAACGATCTTTCATGTATCTGAGGCCTGAAAGATGTTGGCAGGCCGTTGTTGTTCAGCCCCATCGTGGATGTAGTCGGAAGTGGAGGGTTCCAAATTAATGACCAAAAGGATTATTTGAATGAGAAATGTTGAACTCTTTGCTACATATACGTTGCCTCCTTAGAGTTGTCAGCCGCATGCCCACAACCCTCAGGAGATTTAGGGGTGGAGGGCAATGTTCCCTCTAAACTGTGAAGTCTTGCGAGCAAAAATTCTACTTTGTGAGCTACTGGCATTAAAGGTGTGAGCGAGCAATCTGGCTGCTGCGTAAATTAGTTTGCTCTGGAGCCATCCTTCCTGAGCTAGGACAAAATTGTGTGAGCCGGAGGCTAAAAAACTGTGAGCTAGCTCACACTAACTCAGCTTAGAGGGAACACTGGTGGAGGGTCAGGAGGTAGAGTGCTGCTGACATGGAGATGTCACTTCCAGGTAACATCACTGCTTCAGTGACACGCTAGGAATCCACCATACAACATAGATGGTGGCGATTGGGGAAATGCCTAGGCTGTTACAGGCATGGCGACTGGATATGATGTCACTGAATGTGCAACATCATTTCCTCCCCGTCTTCCCCTGCTGCTCAATAGCCTGAGAGTGGGCAGGAAGGGAGGTTTCCCACTACGGTTGCCAAGTCTGGGTTGGAAAATACCTGGAGACTTTGGGGGTGGATCTGGGAGAGGGCGGGGTTTGGGGAAGGGAGGGGCCTCAGCATGGTACAATGCCATAGAGTCCACCCTTCAAAGCCGCCATTTTCTCCAGGGGAGCTGATCTCCATCAGGTGGAGATCAGTTGTAGAAGCTGGAGGTCTCCAGGCCCCACCTGGAGGCTGGCAACCCTATTTCCCACCATGAGTGGGCAAGTGGCAGCCCAATGTCTACCTCTCCACTATATTCTCTGATGCTGTGATCTCAAGTCAGGCTCGCTTCTGGTTTGTAGACTGGTTGAGGAAGAAGTGCCATATAGGCTGCCAAAAAGTAAGACTGCTCTGAGCTGATGGGAGTTTCTCTCTGCCTCCCCAGGACCACTTAAAGCATGAGAATGATAGTGATTTTGAACATTTCTTTACAGGCAGTTGGCAGCCCTATACATAGAATATATATGTCATCGTAAATTAACCCAAAGGGAGAAACTCTGGGGGGAAGGGGATGAAGACTAAATATGCTTTAAAAGGGATGGAATGTTGAGGGCAGCTTAAAATGGGGCTGGATGAGGCCCCTAAACATGCCTTAAAATGGATGGAATGTTGAGGGCAGCTTAAAGGAAGAAAATAAAAGAAATATCAGCTTGCACAAGCTTGTCCAGGAGTTAGAAAATCCGGGAGAGGGAGATTTTGAGGGATGGGTTGGGAGATTTCAATCTTGACCCTTCCTGTAATCCCTTGTGGGTCCCTAGTTAAACCCCCCCCCCCATTGTTGAAAGAAACTCGTGTTCTTCAAATGGAAGCTGTCATGGCACTAATTAAGAGGACTATTCTTCTGAAAAACCTTAGGTGGAGCAAAGTAGTGCTCCAAGAGGGGCAATGCACCCACCCTGGCTACAAGCCTGCTGGTAGCTCAGGATAGCGGTGGCCTAGGAGGAATCTGCCCACGGGCAGGTCAGTGCCTGTGGCTGGCACAGCACTTTCCACTTTGGCTATTACAGTACTGCAACACCAGCAAAATGTGGGTGCAACTGCACATTCAAGTGGCTGCGTCACTGCGTGGGATATTGTGCCCTCTGGTTTGTTCTGTACATTGGACTCTAGCATTTGCATAAGCCGTGGGACTGAGGCTTGTATTACACAGCAAAGTATTATCCCTTCTCTGTTAACAACCAGCAGTGAACTCTGTTCAGAATGGAAGCACTTCAGCATAATTAGTTGGTTAAAGGAGTCTGCCTATTGATTAACGGAACTAAATGACCCATAATTAACAGCATGACTACGGGGCTAATCTGTGGGTTTGGGGGGCATTATTTCCTCCATTGCTGAAAGATTTGGAAACTGTTGGGTCTTTTCATCTAGAGCAGGTAGATGAAGGATCCACTTCACGCTGTAATGGAGTTAGCTTTCACCTACAGGGCCTTTTCAAAAGCACATTGATGTGATATAAAAGGCCTGCTGCGGTGTTGTTTTTAATCTCTCGTCCTGCCGAGCTGTGCATGCTAACTCCACACTGATTTCCTTTCCTTTGAAAATGTGCCACTCTTGAAGTGAGCGGGAACACCTGCTCTGAATCGTTCTAAGATGTTGTGGGCACTGAACTTCAGATCACAGCTGGGGCTTGGAGAGCAGATATTTGATTGTAGTGCGTCAGATGGCCAGTAGGTGTCTCCTCGTTTGCCACATGAAGAGCCTGGGGAGGGAACCACAAGCCAGGCCTGCAGAGGAAACAGACAACTGAGTGTTGACTGATGACTTTGGCCGTATAGGTAGGAAACATAGGCGTAATCTTCGTGGGGGCGGCGGGGCGTCAGCCCCCGCCGAATTTTTCAGGAAGGTGCTCAGCCTCCCCCGGGAGCCACCCTTGCTCCTAGCAAAGCAATGCCTCTGGCCCAGCCCCCGCCCCCCCCCCCCCGGGAAATTGGAAAGTCTACACCCTTGGTAGGAAACACAAGAGTTGCATACGAATGGGGTTCCCAGCACTATGCACTTGTTACAAGTTGAATACCATCACGTGTAGGGTAACTACTGATACGCAAACAGAAACTATTGCAGTATCAGGGCACAAGAGAACTTGATGATCTGAAGGATATCAGAGAGGACTTTCAGCTCGTGTACTGCTACCTAGGTGTCCCCAGAGAAGGAACTGCAGGGAAATGAGCTGATGGAACGTCCTTGTATGGCTAGACCAGATTGGGTCAGGTGATAATCCTTGTAAAAGCTTCTGGCTCACATGATCCTTGGTCTGACCAACTAGAAAAGCCAAAGAACGGATTACCTTCAACTGGTTTGTACAGAGTCATAGGACGCAGGGCTCTTTTTGTAGAAAATGCCCAGCAGGAACTCATTAGCATTTTGGGCCACACCCCTGACAGCACAGCTCATTAGCACATTAGGCCGCACCCCCATGTTACCAGAAGTGTGGTTATCCAGCCACACCCACCTTTTGCTTGTAATTCTGTTTACCTTGTTTGTTGTCCAAACCCAGGGCCTTTTTTGTAGCAGGAACTCCTTTGCATGTTAGGCCACACACCACTAATGTAGCCAATCCTAATGAGTTTCTGCTGTTGGGTGTGGCCTATTATGCTAATAAGTTCCTGCTGGGCGTGGCCAACTTGGGAGCCAGCCGGAACTCCGTTCCTGTGCGTTCCTGCCCAAAAATAGCCCTGCCTAGGAGTATACCGGTTCTCCACTCAACCTTACCCATGTTGTTCTCCTGCTCTACAAATGGTGTTATTCAGCTGAGAACTGGAAGTTCAGGACTGTGTTTTAATCTAGTGTTTTATCTGTAGGCTTTCCAGGTGTAATGGTCAGTCGGTGGCACAGCCACTTGCCGTTTGCAAAACCCGTGAGTTTTAAGGGCCAGAGTCTATCATTGGGGTTGGGGATAGACTTTTAAGTTTCTATCAGTACTGTGTCAATTAATGAAATACCTGTCAAGTTGATGGTTGGGTTGGGTTGAGGGGTAAGACTATGCCGTGGAGAGGAAGAGCCCTCTTTCCTTTGTCAGACCAAGTCATGGAAAATTGTCAAGATTGAAAGAAGAGTGTATGCCTTCCTTAAGAACTTTCAGGGCTAGACCCAGGAACCCACAGATTTGTGCAGTGCTACCTATCCTGGGTCAGAGCAGACTCAGCCAAGACCAAGGGGGCGAGACAGAAGCACTAACCAAAAGCGTAAATCAAGAGTTCAGTCCAAGAGTCATACACAAGGGAAGCCAGCTGAGGGTCCAAGAAAGAGTTCACTCAGGTCCGGGGTCAAAGCCAAAGGTTCAGGAATAGCAGCCAGAAACAGGTCCGGGTGGTGTGGTTGCGCGTCTCCAGGAAGGTGACGAGTTGCTCCCAGGCCTTCCCCCTCTGAAGCCCCGTCCTTTATCGGCAGCTCACAGCTGGGTCTCGTTGCTTGCGAGGGCGCTGTCCATTAACTCCAGGTCTTCCTCTTGATCTGGCAGTCGCCGGGTGGCAAGAGGTGCACTCTGCCTCCTCTGGAGGAACTCCAAGTGCGCCTGCCTCCTCCTGCGTTCCCCTGGCTCTGGGGACAGAGGAGGCGAGGCAGCCTGTGAAGTTTCCCCATGATCCTGGGTTGTTGAGGTGCCGCGACTCTGGGTTGTCTCTTCCGTGTTCCCAGTGCTTATGGGGCTGGAGTGCCTGCTGTCCTCATCAACTGGGGCACTAGGACCTGCCTCTGTTGTCTCAGGATTGTTAGGAGCATCAGCTGGCTGAGTCTCAGAGGTGCTGACTGGGCTGTTATCAGAATCAGCTGAGTGCTCTTCAGTTAAAGCAGACTGGCCCAGGACGTCACCCCTTCTAGAGAACCACTAGTTGGAATGTTCCTTGGGCAGTAGAAGGTTCCCAGAGTTGGAATCCCAAATGCACTTTTGTTAGGTTATGCAAGTGTCAGCCACTTTGGTCATGAAAGAGTTAACCTGTTGTTTATGCATACTAATATTTTTTTTATTATTTATTTGTTTGTTTGTTGGACTTTTACCCTGCCCTCCCGCCAAGTGGCTCAGGGCGGCTTACAGTAGTTAAAAACCAGTATACAGTTAAAACAATTATTACATCTAAAACAGTACAATACAAGATCATAAATACAAAGACCCTGATACTGGGAAAGATTGAAGGTCAAAGAAGACGGGGACGGCAAAGGATGAGATGGTTAGACAGTGTCATCGATGCAACGAACATGAAATTGAGCCAACTTCGGAGGACGGCGGAAGACAGGAGAGCCTGGCGGGAGATTGTCCATGGGGTCGCGAAGAGTCAAATTCGACTGTGCGACTGAACAACAACAACAAAAAAATTAGAGTGTGGCGGCCATCTGTTGTAAAGTGCTAGTGCTTATGTGGAACGGCCAGTTAGCTTATTACCAATTAGATGTTAGACACGTTTACACCCCACACAAGAGAAGGGGAGGTGTCATTCCTAATTAAGATGAACTGGGGAATGTCTATTGGCTAATCAATTTATTGAGGATGCTACATGCTGACTGTCATGTACACAAGGGGTGGTCTTTTTGAGGGAAACTTTCTCTTCCTTTGTTCTCTCACACACGAGCCGGATATTCAAACCGCTGTGCATCATCGCTCTGCTAAGCATATCCAGCATCTTTCCTAGGAGTAAGTCCCACTGAATTACATAAAACTTACTTCCAAGTAGAACCTCTTAGGATTGCTTCCTAGGTTCCAAAGTGTACTCAGTCCATACAGGCCAGTCATTGTCTTCCCTTGACCCAGAAGGAGCTATAAAGATTTTTAGGTCAGGCAGGGATTTTGCCTAGCAAGCAACACTGTCTCTGGTGTCTAATAGGTATCTTTTTCACTGTGGCCCAGCACTGACACTTGGGCTGGAAAGACCCAGAATCCCTTGTTAAGGAGGTTGCCCTATTTCCAGCACAGGCAACAAAAATAGAAAAAAAAAATTGATTGCTCCACCAATCAGAAATCATTTATTTATTTAGGTTTATACCCTGCCCTCCCTGCTTTACAGCAGGCTCAGGGCGGCTTACACTAGTTAATACACAGAATTAAAAGCACATAAAATCATTTAAAACAATTCAGTTATAAACAATCATAATATATAAAGTGCTGCATAATAAATTAGTTGTGACGAGATGGCATGCTTAAGAGTGTGCACAAGATCTCACCATCATTCTGCTCCTGATCTTCTTAGCTCTCTTGTGAAGCCTGAGTTTCTTGGGCCCCGGTCACACGGCAAAGTTGCCGCGGGAGAGGCATGGGAGTCCCGCGGATTTTCTGGGTGCGATCTCACCCCAACATCTGGGAAGCGCAGTGGTCCCGTGGCGAACCTGTGGCTCCCCACCGAAGGTGCGGAGTTAAAAACTAGTACCTACGAGGTACTAGTTTCCTGAAACTGCGGGCCACGGGCGGGCATCTGATCGCGTTCCCAGTGGACTTACGTGGCATCTGGCGCCCGCCGCTGTTCGTCTCCACAGGTTATGCAACAGCGCCCAACAGCGCAAGCGCACAAAGAGCGATTGCTAGTGCGATTGCGCGGCATGGCTTCTTTGCTGCGCTGCAGGATACCCGTCTGATCGGCATTTTCCCCGACCCACGGGACCTCGACCGGGACGTGTGCGCGGGCGGCCGCGCCTTAGTTTCCTCCGGGGCAATTAGCCATGCCTCCCCCCGCGATATCCGGCCCGTGTGACCAGGGCCTTGGTATCTGATGAAGGGAGCTTTGATCCTCAGAAGCTTATACCCTGGATTCTTGTTGGTTTTTAAAGCGCTACTGGATTCAAATCTTCCTCTTCTACCACAGATGTGATATAGGTTTATAAAATTATACATGGGGTGGAGAGAGTTGACAGATAACTTTTTCTCCCTCTCCCAAAATACTCGAACTTGGGGGCACCCAATAAAGCTGATGGGCAGTAGGTTTAGGAAGGACTAAAGGAAATACTACTTTACACAGAGTGTGGTTAAAAGGTGGAATTCGCTGCCAGAGAATGTAATGATGGCCATAAACAGCTGTAAAAGGGGACTAGATAGATTCATGGAGGATAAGTCGATCAATGGCTACTAGCCATGGTGACTGACGGGAACCTCCACACCAGAACCAGGAGATAACATCAGGGAAAGGTCTTGGCCTGTATGCCCTATCCTTGGCCATCCAGAGGAACTGGTTGGCCAGGATACTGGACTGGAGGGTCTGATCCAGCAGGGCTCTTCTTATGGTCTTAGACCAATGTGGCTACCCAATTGAAGCTGATTTTTTATGGGGATTTTTATTGTCTATAAATCGTTCATATCAGAAACATGTAACCTGAATAACATTTTATTTTAGTGTAGAGCCTGTTACCCACTTATAATGACGATGTCTCTTGAATCCTTTCCTTAAGGGAGCAATCCTACACAGGTTAATTCTCCTGTTATTGTCATAATTTATTTTATTTACTTCATCTGTACCCCACCTTTCTCCCCGGTGGGGACCCAAACCAGCTTAAAGTGTTCTCCTCTCCTCTGTTTTATCCTCACGACAACCCTGTGAGGTAGGTTAGGCCGAAAGATTATGACTGGCCCAAGGCCAATGAAGGAAGTATTTCTTCACCCAAAGAGTAATTAACACAGGGAATTCACTGCCGCAGGAAGTGGTGGCGGCTACAAGCACAGACAGCTTCAAGACGGGATGGGAGAAACATCTGGAGCAGAGGTTGATCAGTGGCTATTAGCCACAAGGTATAGATGGAACTCTCTGGCTGGGGCAGTGATGCTCTGTATTCTTGGTGCTTGGGGGGCCAACAGTGGGAGGGCTTCTGGAGTTCTGGCCCCACTGGTGGACCTCCTGATGGCACCTGGTATTTTTGGCCACTGTGTGACACAGAGTGTTGGACTAGATGGGCCATTGGCCTGGTCTAACATGGCCGCTCTTATGTTCTTATGTCTGGGACAGTGATGCTCCGTCTTCTTGGTGCTTGGGGGGCAACAGTGCTGGACTGGATGGGCCATTGGCCTGATCCAAAATGGCCGCTCTTATGTTCTTATGTTCCATGGCACAAGCGGGGATTTTAACATTTATTTATTCCGGTATGAGCTTTCATCAGACTGAGCTCACTTCTTCAGATGGATGTTGGAAGGAAATCGTTCAGGAAATCTGAAGAAGCTCACAAAAGCTTACGCTGGAATAAATGTTGTCAGCTGTAATGTCGCCACTGGACTTCTGTTTAGTGCAGTGTTCCTGCTTCCATATATCCCTCCCGGCTGCTTCTTCCCTCCTCTGCTTTGCAATATTTTCCATGGTCAGAATTTGGTTAGTAAGCCACTTGGGGGCGGAGATTTATCTCTTTGACACATTAATTACCTTTCAAAGTGTTGTAAATAAATACTACACAGGCTGCTTAGATGGTTTGGTCCCAGGGTGCTAATTAACCTACAGTTAATTTCTTCTGGTCAGCCCCATCTCAAAAATGGCGTTGTAGAATAAGAAAACTTGCAGGGAAGTGATGGGTGATGCTCATATGATAAAATTGAAACCATCAAACATATGATTATGGAGGGCCCTATATTCAAGAAGTTGGGGGCTAATTTAGTCACCCCTTTACTTAAAGATACGGAATTGCTAAATGTGTGAGCCCAGGTGTCATGGCTACTATAGGATACAAATGACTGAGTCACTCTCTCAGTAGGAAAATTCATTGGCGCAATAATCAAATATAAGACAAATAATACTGAGTAAGTTCTTTTAAAATATTTTTTCTGGTCCTAATTTCTGCTTAAGGTGATAGCTGTATGAGCAGTACGAGAGAGAGAGAGAGAGAGAAAGAGAGAGAGAGAGAGAGAGAGAGAGAGAGAGAGAGAGAGAGAGAGATGAATGGATGATAGGTAGGTAGATGGATGGATGGATGGATGGATGGATGGATAGATAGATAGATAGATAGATAGATAGATAGATAGATAGATAGATAGAAGTGATGGATGGGCAGTAGAACTTTCCCTGTGAGAAAAACTGGAAGTGTCTGTGATCCCGCCGCGGCGTGTCTATTTTGGTGCGGCTTCCAAAAGCCGCACTTTGGCCACGCATTTTCTCCCCCGTGTGGCAGGGGCCAAACAGGAGTAAAAACCTTTGTGTGGAAGCAACCTGGATGAGTCGGTCTCTCCAAATATGGCAGCACATGTCTCTTCCGTACAGGAAATGAGAGATGGAAGGCCATCTCTCTCTCTCTCTCTCTCTCTCTCTCTCTCTCTCTCTCTCTCTCTCTCCAA
>NW_015173686.1:886630-910703 GCF_001447785.1 Gekko japonicus | reverse complement strand
CTCTCAGATGTTTCAGGAAGGAGTCCCCCCCCCCCACTGTGGAAAAAAGCAAACACTTTGTGCTTTCATTTCCACCTTTCATTCAGGATCTGTTTGCTGCCCTCTCCTTTCTCCTGCCTGCCCAGACAAACAAAGCGCTTTCACACATCCGTGTGAGTCAAGCGAGGAGGGAGAAGTGCCCATCGGCAAGCTGCGGTGTGATTTCAGGTGGTTTTCAGCTCTTATTCCCACTGCTATGAAAGAGCCAGTTCACAAGCCTCTCAGCAGTCCCTGCACACAGCAGAAACAGATGAAACATGGGGCTGTGCTGAGATTTCATCTGGTGTGGGCAAAGGAATGGTGAGAACTGACAGCTAATATATAACTGCAGGGAAAGAAGGGCCTCTGTCCTCGTACGTAGGAAGGATCTGACCAAAGTTCCAGCTAGACCAACATCCTGTTTCATACCAGTCCGATTCCCCAGAAGGCACGTAAGCAGGGCACAGAGATAAAAGCTCCCCCCCCTGTTGTTGTCCCCCCCACAACTAAGGTACACTGCGTTTCACTATGGAGGTTCCATTTAGCCATCGTTGCTAATAGCCGTTTTGGGGCAATAACTTTCTAATCCCCCTACAAGCAGCCCTAAGATGGGGCCTGGAGATCTCCCAGAATTCCGTCTGCTCTCCAGAGTACAGAGACCATTTCTCCCCCGGAGAAAATGGCAGCTTTGGAAGGTCGACTCTGTGGCCCCACATCCCCACTGAGTGGATGAGCGCAAAGTGGTGATGTGGCACAGATGGCCAGGGTGAGGTGGGGTGGGGGGACAGAGGACTTACCAATGACCTGTGTAGAGCCCGTTTGGGGAGGGCGGGATATAAATCTAATAAATGAATATAATAAATAATAGAGGACAATGGAAGGTGATTGATGACAGGGGGGAGGGGGATTGGGACCATAGCCACTTGCCCTGCTTCCAACTTCTGCTTGAATGACTGCAAATGTGTATTGGATGAAGAAGGGGTCATTGGCTTCTAGGAATATCTTTCCTCCAATCTTCTAATTTAGGGTTGCCAGATCTGGGTTGGGAAATACCTGAAGACTTTGGGTGTGGATCCAGGAGGGGGCGGGGTTTGGGGAGGGGAGGGGCCTCCGCATGGTGCAATGCCACAGAGTCCACCCTTCAAAGCGGCCATTTTCTCCAGGGGAGCTGATCTCTGTCAGCTGGAGATCAGTTGTAAAATAGGGAGATCTCCAGGCCTCACCTGGAGGCTGGCAACCAGTGTTCCAAAATCCATTTGCTTGACTGGTACAGGCTTCCCAAAATCCAAGTGGGGCCTGCAGGGGTCATTCCGTAGAAAAAGAGGTGCAGGAGCTTATTAGCATAACTCATTAGCATAACTTATTTGCATATGCCACACACCCCTGACATCACCGGAAGTGTTACTGTACATGTTCATACTTATTGAAAACACATTAGTAAGTCATGCTGGTTTCTACTTGATTTTAATAGGTGAACTTCATCCGAAGACAGAAGCCCAAAGTGATGCCAAGGATGTTTAAAGATAGAACGTTTCGACTGAACGTCTTTTTCAACCATCCTAACAAAAGGAAGGGAATAAAGTTTTTTACAAAAACCGGAATTGTTTAGGACAATTTTACAATGTAACAATAAATTTTATGGTATACATACAGTTTGTAGTATTATTCTTTACTTCATGTTTCCATGCAAGGTACAAAAATTCTAAAGACAGAAATCACATTATTCATTTTAAAGCTCACATGTATGTTTAAAGCATGCCCTTAAACCTTATTTTTAAATAATAATAATACTCCTTTAAATCTTACCTATAACTGGCTGAGAGCAGCTCTCACAAGATTAACAACATTTTATTCGGATAGCAAATCTTAAATATACAACTCTAAATGGGTTCCTTATATTTTTCTATTCAAGTCACATGATGTTAGATCCCAAGAAGCCACCTTACCAACAAGCCAAAAGTGCTTAAACATTTTTCAACTGTTAATTAAGTTCATTTTAACCATACAAATATGCCTATTATTATTAAAGAATCACCAAAAGGATCACAAAGACGGACTCACAACCGACCTAAGTGTATCTTTTAATCTCCTAGAAAACATGATAAGTCTAACTCAGCATTTAAACCCCTGGGGTGCTCTGACTGGAGTTTAAATATCCAGAATGCCTCCCTTTGCAGCAATAACTTTTTCATATCCATACTCATGAATGGTTTACTTTTCACTACTTCTAATACAAGGCATTTGAAATCATTCGGACCATGATTGGTTTTCTCAAAATGCTGCACCATTGGAGCAGTGGGGTGCTTGTGCTTAATTTTGGATTTATGTTCCAAAATGCGGGTCCTTAATGCCCTTGATGTTTGCCCGACATACCTTAAGTTACATATACATATTAATAGGTAGACGACCGATTTTGTCGCACAAGTTGAAAAATGATGAATGGATTCTTTAAGGTTAATGTCAGGAAAATCCAACGTGTCAGTTTCAATCATTAAAGCACACGCCGCACATCTACCGCAGCTGTGATGTCCGATCGGGTTTCTATTTGTTTCCTGAACCTTAAAGGCATCTGCCCTAACCAACCTGTCCCTTATACTTTGTGTTCTCCTAAAACCTCTCGCAGAGGAGGGAGAGCTTGTACCTGAATAAAACTTGGTCTTAAAGGTGCCACTGGACTGTTTTGGACCGGGGGGGGGCCCGAGGGGGCTCTGCAACTTACCTGGCTGCTTCTTGCTCTGGCTGAGGGCTGCTGGGTGCAGGGGGTGGGGCTTGTTGCATGTGCCCGCCCCCTGGGCTCTTTACTGCCGGAGCTCCGCTCCTGTGCGCTCCTGCAGGAAATGACCCCTGGGGGCCTGGAAAGCTCCTGGAATTACACCTGATCTGTAGCCTGTCAAAATTGTACCCTTGGAAGAAATGGCCGCTCTGAAGGGTGGACTGTATGGCTTCATCTGCTGCCAAGGTCCCTCCTCTCCTTATACTCCCCCCCCTCCCCAGGCTCTACCCACAAATCTCTAGGAATTTTTAAACCCAGAGTTGGCAGCTCCAGAGTGCTACCCTGGAAAGACTAGGAAGCAGTGTGGGGCAGCAGTTAGAAAGCTGAACCTTGGTTTGAATTCTTACTTTGGCCATGAAACTTGCCTGATGATGACCCATCTTTTCTCCACGTCCCCTCTCTCACAAGACGGTTAGGCAGATAAAATAGAGGAGGGGGAGCTATCTATGCCACCCCGAGCTCCTTGGAGGAAAGGTAGAATAAAATGTGATAGATAGTATGGACTCTACAGATACACAGCTTCTAGGAGGCCAGCAGATAACACCCCCGACCCTTCCACCCCTGCGCTAACTCGCTTGACATTATCATCTGCACACGGTTAGAGTTCCAATTGCTTTGGACTTATTCCATTTCTACTCAAGGAGAGTGTGTTTTCCAATCTGAAGAAATGCTTTTTCCCCCCTTCGTGTTATTTATTTACCGCGCTACGTGGGATGAACCGAAGGTTGCCAGGTTTTGAACCGACTCTTGCCGCGTTTCCCTTTAATAACAAATCTGATCTGTGGGAATGAGCAGGTGAAACTGTTTAGCTCCGTGCCATGAAAAAACCCTTCACCTGCTGATTTCTAAAGATCCGAACCTTTGTTTACAGGTCGGGAGCAGACCTGCCTTGTTCTCAGTTTCCCCCCCAGGCCTTTTAGCAACCATAGCTATGCTTATCAGTGTGGAAAAAAACCTCCGACGTACAATGAATATGAGGGATTTCTCTCTTTCTCTCCACTGTATATGTGATGAAAGTAGAAGCATTGCTAATTAATTCTTAACAGATATTCTTTATGAAGCATATTATAACATGCAGATAATCTAAAGAGTGCCTGTGCTTGCATAATACAGATTTAATAGATATGACAAGGCAATTAAAACCTCATTAGGTTTGACCTAGCTTGGTGATATTCATGTTGCTGCCCCTCTCTCCCCCCCCCCCCGCCCCCAATATATGCAGCCGGGTTTATGAACAAATGTGAGCATGAGACTTTAGGGAATGACAGCACTGTAGGGTTGGTACAGTCCGAAGTAGAGGGTGCATGCTCCCAAAAGCTGATACCCGGAATTAAACTTTGCTGGTCTTAAAGGTGCCACTGGACTCAAACTTTGTTCTGTTGCTTCAGACCAACACAGCTACCCACCTGAATCTATCAGCGGGCAAACCAGTTATGCTGATAATAGTTAGATAGATTTGCACAGATACGTAATAATTTGCCAATAATGTGATCACAACTAGCTGCCAATGAGAGCCGTTTGGAAGGGACTAGGGTTCCCAACTTCTGGGAGGGCGCTGGGGTTCTCCCAGAATTACAGTCTTCTCTCCAGACAACAGCAGTCAATTTCCCTGGAGAAAATGGCAGTGTTTGAGGGTGTACTTGAGAGCCAGCGTGGTGTAGTGGTTAAGACTGGCGGGCTCTAATCTGAAGAACCCCCCTATCTATAAGTTTGAGCCTTACCTTCCTTCCAATATATTTGAAGAAGTGTGCGTGCAAACGAAAGCTCATACAGAGCCAGTTTGGTGTAGTGGTTAAGTGCGCGGACTCTAATCTGGGAGAACCGGGTTTGATTCCCCACGCCTCCACTTGCAGCTGCTGGATGACCTTGGGCAAGCCATAATTCCGGCACAGCTGTTCTTGAAAAAAGAGCAGTTTCTGTCAGAGTTCTCTCAGCCCCTCCTACCTCACAGGGTGTCTGTGGTGGGGAGGGGAAGGGAAGGGAGTTTGTAAGCTGCTCTGAGACACCTTTGGGTAGTGAAGGGGGGTATTTATTTATTTAAATTTATAACCCGCCCTCCCTGCGAATGGGCTCAGGGCGGCGTACAGATGGGGCCAATGCCCAATACATAAAACATTAAAACTGCATTTTAAAAACATTAAGTGCAACATAAGTGCTCTCCCCAACAACTAACAAGGGAACCGATGACGTCACCAGGATGGTATCCTTAGTGGCCACAGCTCCACGCAGTACCACCATTTTTGCACTCACGGCGAGTTGGCAATAAGGGCTAGGACAGATGGTAACAGTCGTGGCGGCTCCTAATCAAACGGCTGGCGGAAGAGCTCCGTCTTGCAGGCCCTGCGGAACTGTGCAAGGTCCCGCAGGGCCCGGATCTCCTCTGGGAACTCATTCCACCAGGTATAAATCCAATCTCTTCTTCTTCTTCATACCTTGAATAAAACTTCGTTGGTCTTAAAGGTGCCACTGGACTCTAAATTTGACCTTGGGCCAGCCACAGTTCTCTCACAACTCTCTCAGCCCCACCGCCTCACAAGGTGCCTGTTGTGGGGAGGGGGAGGGAAGGCGATTGTAAGCCTCTTTGAGACTCCTTAAGGCAGGGACAAATGGGGTATAAAAACCATCTCCTCTCCTCCTCCGTGGCATCACATCTCTTCTCATATGGCACCCTCCCCCGGCTCCACCCCCAAATATCCAGGAATTCCCCAACCTGGAGTTGGCACTCCTAGCAATTCATTTGCTAATTTCTTTCTGGAGGGCAGAGTCACACAAAGTGGTGCCGGGGAAAGAGATGCAGCCCTAGTCTTGCGGAGCTGCCCTCCCACTGAACCTCCACCGCGATGTGTGTGAGAGAGCAAGGGAAGCAGAGTTTGGCCAGAGAGCTGGATCCTGTCATGCCTCTTCAAGCCAAATCCCTTCAACAGCCAGAATCCGTCTCCCCCCCCCCTTCATAAAAGGAAAATTACTTCTCAGATTTATGAGTTACCTCCAGGTGTAATTTATCAAATACTGCCTTGGCCTGGCCTAGACAACCAGGGAGCGGAGGGGGCCTTTGATTAATGGGCTCGCCTGCCTGATGGTGGCAGATATTTTACAAAGATTTAATTCTAACACATTCTTAAAAATAACAGGAAGCTGGGTTCGGGAGAGCGTTTGGAGGATACGGGGCCAGAGGGGGTCTCCTTCCAGCAGGCTGGGCTACGGGACGTTTCCTCCAGAGCCTCTCACCTGTCAGTCAGGGCAAGGTCCCTCCTTCCTTCTGTTGCCTTTTACATCACACGCTTAAAGAGAATGACTCCAAAAGGCACCGTGCACCTTGAACGATAAAAAACAGTGTCATGGAGCCGTTGGCTATGAGTTGGGACGCTCAGGTTCAAGTTAGGGTTGCCAGCTCCAGGTTGGGAAATTCCTGGAGATTTTGGGGGTGGAACCTGGGGAGGGCAGAGACCTCATCCATGGTTTGACACATACAGTCTGCCCTTCAAAGGCGCCATTTTCTAGAGGGGAAATAGTCTCTGTTATCTGAAGAAGAGGAAGAAGAAGAAGAAGAAGAAGAAGAAGAAGAAGAAGAAGAAGAAGAAGAAGAAGAAGAAGAAGAGGAAGAAGAGGAAGAAGAAGAAGAAGGGATTGGATTTATACCCCGCCCTTCACTACCCGAGGGAGTCTCAGAGCAGCTTACAATCTCCTTTCCCTCCCCCTCCCCACAACAGACACCCTGTGAGGTAAGTGGGGCAGAGAGAGCTGTCTTGAGTACTGCCCTTGAGAGAACAGCTCTGAAAGAACTTGTGACTGATCCAAGGTCACACCAGCAGCTGCATGTGGAGGAGGAGGGGGGAATCAAAACCGGTTCTCCCAGATTAGAGTTCGCGCACTTAACCACTACACCAGACTGGCTCTCTGGAAGACAGCTGTACTTCTGGGAAATCCTCAGGCCCCACCTGGAGGTTGGCAACTGTAGTTTCAAATCACCACTCTGCCATGAAAGTCTCGGGGGTGGGTGGGGCAGGACCTTGGGCTCTGCATTCTCTCTCAGCCTAACCTATTTCTCAGGGTTGCTGTGAAAATAAAACAAAGAGTGGGAGAAGCACGTATGAGGCACGCCCACAACAGTTGCTACTGCTGTCCCCTCCCTCCCTCCCTCCCCTCCTGTGATATTAAAAGGGCCCTCCAGCTGATTGGTGGGAGCACGTGGCCCACCAGTCAGCTGGAGGGCCCTTTAAATCTTGCAGGAAGGGAGGGAGAGGGTCAGCCGCAGGCCTTCCCTGAACTCCAAGCAGTGATTTTGCCGCTTGGAGTTCAGGTGTGGGCAGCCCCTGCTTGAACCCTTTAAATGGTGTTTTTAAAGTGGGGACTGCCCGCCCTTGAACTCCACACCTGAAATCCCTCCTCACTCTTCCCCTGCTGCCCCACAAAATTTCGCCTTGCCCCACAAAATTTCTGGCTACAAGGCTAAAGGAGTTAAATCTCAGAGAGGGTTGCAGATACATTTTGTCCCCAGTGCGCAAATGCATTCTTGCGTGAATGCCAAGGACCCTCCCCCCATGTAGGGCACAGCCTGTCCTTTCACGCTAGGCTGGGGTTTATTTTGAACAGTTAGTAAATATATCAAAAGACAATGATATTTTCCCCAGCAGATCTTTAACCCAGAGAACGAAGAGCCCCTTGGCTTTTAAATCACTGGAAGACAGGCGACTGCTGAAATAAAGAAATGCAGTCTGCGACTGATGGAGTAGGCTTTTCAGCAAGGTTTAATAGAGTTGGAGGCTCAGGCGGTGATTGCCGGAATGAGAGTGGAAGATGGAAGACTGGGTTGTTGTGGTGGAGCACCTGAGACCCTGGAAAGCTACTGCCGGTCAGAGTAGCTATTACTGGCCTTGGTGGACCAGTGGGTCTGACCTAAAAGAAGACTCCTTCGTGTGTTCATAGCACTTCAAGCAAGAGAAATGAAGAGTGGGGGTGAGGGGCTGTGAGGCAGGACTAAGGTTGCCAAATCGAGGTTGGGAAATTCATGATTTGGGGGTGGAACCTGAGGGGGTGGGGTCTTCTCAAGGAGAACTGATCTCTGTATTCTCTGTGGCCATTTTTGGCAAACGGCTGGCTCTGTTGCCTAGATTTTTTAAAATACTCACTGTGAGGCAGCCCTTGGCTATCAGATACAAGAATTATTCCTTTTTAATTTTCATTTCCTTGGGATGAATGGGAAAGCTAGGTGGTCAGTATTGTATCTCCTCGTCTTCCTGACTCCCTGTCTTTGACTTCTACTTAAACCTTTTCTGTTCCAACATCAGTATGATGGTTGGAAAGTTTAGATGTCAGTTTCATATCTAGTTATTTATGTAAGAAGAATTTTGTGTGGCTTCAACTGGCACAATTATTTGCCAACTATTAAAATCTTCCATAACATATCATACCAAGTCTTTATGACAGGTGTAAGTTTGCTTTTTCGGAGTTTAGAAACTTGCATTTTTACAGCTAAAAACAGGGGTTGTGAGGTTATATGAATTATGTAGAACTCTTTTGAATATATGGGTCTTCTATATACTCCAAGATAACTACAGTTGGGGAGTTAGATATTTTATAAGTTGTTTTATTTATTTATTTATTTATTTATTTAATTTCACTTCCCTCCCCGCAAGCGGGCTCAGGGCGGCTTACATAGGCACAACTGTGCAATAAAATACAACAGGATTAAAACAGTTAAGGCACCAAGTGCAATAAAAATAGGACAAGTTAAAACAATTAAAACAAAAACTCGCATCTTGCAGGGTACATTAGGAACTAAACTACTCACTCCCTATTGTATATCACGGTGGAATCAAAGAGGAGGGATGCCATGGGCCAAGATGTTCCAGGTGGCCAGTCGGCCAGTCGGCCCAACCTGGCGGTCCTGCTCTGCAGTTACTCGGTGGTGGTGGCGGCGGCTCCTACTCAAAAGCCTGGCAGAAGAGCTCCATCTTGCAGGCCCTGCGGAACTGTAAAAGGTCCTGCAGGGCCCTGAACTCCTCCGGGAGCTCATTCCACTAGGTAGGAGCTGCCACCGAGAAGGACCTGGCCCCTGTGGCAGCAAGCCTGGCCTCTTTAGGACCCGGGGTCACTAGGCGGTGTTGTGACCCCGACCGAAGGGCTCTTTGGGGCCTGTATGGGGAAAGGCGGTCCCTCAGGTATGCCGGACCTTTGTTTTATAAGTTGTTTGTTTTATAAGTTGTTTGTTTCTTTTAAGTATTTTGTAAGTTGTTAATTATCTGTTGCTCTTTCTCTCCCTCCCTCTGACCTCTGCTTAAACCTCTTAAGTTACAAGATCTGTTTGACTTTAATGATTGGAAAGCTTTAATATCAGTTTCATATCTCATGCTGTCTTCCAACTCTGCCTCTGTCCCCCTTCATCTGAACTTCTTGAACTCTCTACTCAGACTGCTGGACACCAGGAAAATAAATAAAGAAATGGCATTTATTCATATGTTTTTGTTATCCTAACAATGGTAAAGAACAGGGTTGGGGGGGGTATTTTTAATTTGTTTGGAAACAAATCCACATCCTTACCCTAGAAAACACTTCTGCTGCCCACAGATCTTGCATTTCATGCAGCCCATCAGACTGGGGCTGGTGTTAGCAGCAAGAGGGCCTTGAAGAGCTTCAGTGCCAAAGCTGCAGTTGAAAATTAACCCAAGAGGTAGCCGTTTGTAAACTGAGCTGACAGGAAATTGCTAGCTTTGTGCCGAACAAGTCATTACCTTAAGCTTTATTGCTGTGTGAGGGAGTTTACTTGTGACAAAATAAATGCTCGGAGATGGCTTGTAACTAGGGACCAAGCTATTGCTGCGTTAAAGGTTCTACGGTAAGCCGTCAATCTGCAGAACATTGTGCCGAGGTAGCGTTACGAGCACCTTTTGGAAGCCGTATAAGCTGAAATATCTGGTTCCCCTCAACCGAGTAAATAACAGCCTCCAAAAGTGCTTGTCACTAGAGGGAGAGAAACTGTGCCCTAATGGGGGATGGATTGGCTCCTTGAGTTCTGACTGATAGAGGTGGATTATTTCTATCTATGTGGCCCAGGCCAAGGCCTCGGAGGAGACAGAAGAGCTGAAGTTACTCCCCCTCCCCTCCCCTCCCCACACACGCACACCTGATCTCTACGAATTTTTATAGTGAACATTTTCTGGGCATGGATGATACACAGATTGAATTAATGTTTCATATTTGGTATCAGCCATTTGACATCTAAAGTTTTGTAGCGGCTATCAAGATCTGGCTGGATCTGTCACTTCTCAGGAGCATTTAATAATGATCGTATGAAGATAACAAGCTGCATTATACCATTGATCTTTCTACCTCAGTACTGTGTCTGCTCTGGCTGGTAGTGGTTCTCTGGGGCTTCAAGCAAGAAAGATCTTTCCCAGCATTTCTAGATGAAGAACCTTTAACTTGAGATGCTGAGCACTGAATTGGGGACCTTCTGCATGCAAAGTCGGTCTGTCGCCACTAAGTCATACCAATCTGCTCCAATAGGTCCAAAAATCAGAAGCGATTCTCTCCCATTCCCCCACCCCAGGACATTTTCAGTTTTTTCCCAATGGAAAAATTGGAAATATTGGGGAGCCCTGGAAAAAAAACCCCTATGAACTATTTCTCGTACGGAATGAGTGAGATGTTTTATAAAACAAGGTTTCACTCCATCGGAATATCTAGTATGAAGTCCTGTGTGTTATATTGTTTATAGTATTAGATGATGATTGTTCTTGTGTAGACCAGTTTAGGGAGGTGTATGCAGCATATGTTGCAGCATACATTTATTGCTTAAGTGAGACGAAATATGTCCAGATTTAATTCATTATGACCTGATGTTGATAAGCTATTGAACAATACATTATTGTGAATTTCACTTGATACGCTGCTAGACTGCTCCTGTACGAAGAACTGTTGGAAAAATGAATGCCTGTGCACTGTCTCATGCCCTAGACTTCAGGAGGTTACCATAGATTTAGTCAGATAGAGGGTCAGGACAGACAGAGCATCCTTTCCTTCCTGTTATCTGATCCTATCTCTTTGAAGGAGAATGCTATTCTTACGGATGTATTTCATGTGTTTCCTTCCTTCACATCTGACACCTCTCTCCTGTGCACACAGGGCTTCTCTGCAAAAGAGGGAACAACAGATGCAGGGCGTGTTTTCCCTGCATCTACGTCCATCCTAGTGAGTTAGCTTAGATTCAGTCCCTGTGTCTTATCTATCCTGTCTATAATGGAGTTCCATATAATACAGGACTCTTAGTAATATGTTGTCGAAGGCTTTCACGGCCGGAGTTCATTCGTTGTTGATTTTCCATGCTGTATGGCCAAGACCGCGGCCATACAGTCTGGAAAATCTACAACAACTAATGGACTCTTATTAGTTTTATACATCTGATTACTGGCTCTGTGTTACTTTGTAAGCTTGCTAGCACACTCAGCACCCAAGCTTTGCTGCATAATAGCCTGGTGCACTCTGCTACATTGACAGTGACAAATGGCTGTATCACAACCAGAGAATCCAACATTAACAGACTTCGTCTTTACTACAAAATTTGTGCTTTCTGTTTTCGACATTCAGTTATCTTCCTGCCTCTCCGATGGCAAAACGGAAGTACATGTGCTAAGGTAGCATTGGGTTGGCAGTTTGTAATAGACACACTCGGTTTTGAATTGGGTATATTCACAGTTTTGCTTCTGGAAAACTAAGGCATTTACGATATTAAATCCCATCAATATCCCAAATTTAGATATTTATACACCCGCCTTCCCCCCAGTGTGGATCTAAAGCAGTTTATATGGTCCTTTCTTGGCCCAAGATCATCCACATGCTTCCATGGCAGAGGAGGGATTTGAACCTGGGCCTCACGGATTCTAGTCAAACTACCTCACCACACTGGCTGGCTTTCTTAGGATTGCACTGTATGATGCATTTGATACAAATGATACATTTTTTTGGAATAAAGCAGGAACATGATTTTAATTTTGATAATGTAATATACTGATTGTACCCATGCTCAGAATATCTGAATAAGATGTCTGGTGCAGAACAACCTGATGAACCTCTTGGCAAAGCATGGATTTGAGCCTAGGTCAGCCCTCTCATTTTTGTTGCCGGAGTTTCCGCTTCATTTTCACACCCAGTGTACATTTGACAAGTAAACAGTGGCACAAGGAAATAGAAAACAGCATGGAAATAAAGATTCACAGGGTGACTCAACGCAAGGGAGCAGGAAAAAACCACGAAATGGGGATTTTTCAAGTCGAGCCAGCAGGGAGCAAAAAATTCTATCCCACCCTGAGAGCCACTATTCCAACTCCAGATCTGATCCTAAAAGAGCAGCACGTGGAGGGTGTTCTCGCGGTTCTGCAGGTGCTTGATAGGAAAGAGACGATCAGCTCGATATCCTGGTTTCTACCGCCAGCGTGACTGTGCAAGTGAAGCTGGGTGGCTCTGGGGGGAAAAAAGCATTCTAATTGGGAATGAGCTCATGGCTATTAACTGGCATATAAGCCGTAATGGCTTTGAAAGCCACACAGGAAGAGCAGGGAGAGGAAGGAAGGATTTTTACCTCCCCTTTAAAAAACATCTCTGAACCAGAGAGACACGGCTACAGTAATGCCTAAGCCTAAGGGATCTTTTGGCACCATTCCCTTCCCGTCTTGGGCAGAAGATGCATATGATTTCTGGCTTATCTGTATTTCCTCCTGAGGATCTGCACGTTTTCTTTTACAACTTCAGAACGTCTGCTGTTTGTTTGTTTGCGGGCCTCATTCTGCAGACCCTCCCGGACTCCTCAGGTTGTTGCAGTGTGTGTTATTCCTCATGATCTTTGCCAGAATCCAAACCTCTGTCTGTAATGTGTTTCAATCCCCTTCTCTGGTTTCCACAAGAGTAAAGGTCAAGAGAGGAGATGAAAAGGAGAGACATGTAAGGTTGTAGGAAGGGCAGGGAGAAAGAATATCATAGCCATCAGTCGGGCATGTCTCTGTCTTAGCACTCCGGGCTAGAGAGCCATTCCTAAGGAAGTTAAAATAAACTGTCACTGTGTCAGAGAATTTCTTTTTGAAATCCTCCATTTCTTGGTTAGTGCCACTGAGAGATACTTCACACGATGCTTTTGCTACCTGTGCCCTTTCAACACATGTAGGGCAACAGCTCCAGGCACATGCACCTTTGTAACCTAACTTGAAAGCGTGGTCTTTAGATATGCTTCTTTTTTGGGGGGGGGGGCATCGTTTTGCTCTCTGAAGTTGTTTGTTGAATGGCTTTTGATGGCCGGTGGCTACCGGCTACCTGGACTGCGTGAGGAATGAAGGAAACAGTTTGGCTCTTTGGAATGCAACTAGCGAAATCAGCGAGTCAGCTTGTACCATCCAGTGGGCTGCAATGCTCCCTCTAAGCTGTGGAATCTTCTGAGCAAAAATTCTACTTTGTGAGCTGCTGGCATTAAAGTTGTGAGCGAGCAGTTTGGCTACGGCATAAATTAGTTTGCTCTGGAGCCATCCTTCCTGAGCTAAGAAAAATGTGTGAGCTGGAGGCTAAAAAGCTGTGAGCTAGCTTACACTAACTCAGCTTAGAGGGAACACTGGTGGGCTGCCAATCCTGCTTGTGGTGTGGAGGAGTCAGTGTGCCACCCCCCATGCAATAAAACAGCTGGCTCCCAATTTGATTCCAGGCAAAATTCAATGTCTGTTACCTGTGAAGGTTTAAACAGACTGGATAGGAAGTGAGCACTGTGAGTCTTTAAAGTCAGAATCCTGATCCTAGACATTAGGGACTTTATGTCAAGCCCTGGGTGCAATCACTCTCACAAACACTCTTGTAGCAGCAAGATATGTTTATTAAGAGGCAGAGAGGTTCCAAGCATAGACGGCTTCTGTGTCGGAACTGGGTCCCAGACGCCAGTTCCACCAATATACTGTAAGCAAGAAATCCCACATATGCCAAGTGACCAATCATTGCTCCCATTCGGCCCACCACATGTCTGCCCCTGCCCTTGCAACTGCCCCAACACCTGCAAGCTAACGGTTACATTATTTAGACGCTCCCCAGACTACAAGGTCACACAGAACAATGAGATCACATACTTCCCAAGGAGTTCTCAACACCCTCGGGAGGCCCCTGCGTGAGAACTGTTACGAACTGGCACACAGACCTGACTAAGCACTCCCAAGTTGGTGCATTGAAATATGAAAGAACAGCCCGAATACTGCAGGACTAGCCCAGGCTTGTCAGAGCTCAGAAGCCAAGCAGGGTTTATTTATTTATTTATTTATTTATTAGATTCACCAAGGAAGTCCAGAGTTGCTGTGCAGAGGCTGGCAATGGCAAACCATCTCTGCCCACCTCTTGCCCTGAAAACCCTATGTGGTCACCATAAATTGTCTGCATCTTGACAGTACTTTCCATCACCATGTTTGAAAGGGAACCTGCACAAGTTGTAAATAGGGTTGCCAGGTCCCTCCTCACAATTGGCAGGGGATTGTGGGGTGAAAGAGGAAGGCCCGGGCTACATTGCTGGCATAACACCAGAAGTGACATCACCATGCTGTGATGTCCAGGAGATGCTCTGGTATTTGGGCAAAAACTCTATGGTAAAAACAGCTTCCTCTATAAAGTTTTTGCCCAAATACCAGAGCTTCACTTGGATGTCACTGGTGTGATGATGTCACTTCCGGTGTGATGCCAGCAATCTGGCCTGGGCCTTCCTGTTTCTCCTGGTAAGTATCCCCACTGGCCAGCTGATCAGCAGCTGGGGGACAAGGCCTGGCAGTGAGGAACCCCACCTCCACCGGGGGGGGGGGGTCTGGCAACCCCAGTTGTAGATGGCATTGTCTGTACAACTTCCCTGCACAATTTTCACTTCCTTCGGGGGGGAAGGCATGGATCGGTAACATCAAAAATATCAGTAAGAATCAAGTCACTCTTATGGTCCAGCCTGCCACTAGGCTTGAACATAGGCCAGAAGTAGACAACCTTTTCTAGCTACAGTGTCACCCCACACACATACAATGTGTCGACCGGGAAGATGTTGGCATGCCAGTAAACAAAATGGTGCATGGGTGACAAGAGTTGTACTTGGCCATATGTGCTGGGAGTAAGCCAGGTTCAATGGGCACTGCCAGGATTTCAGAGATTCACCTGCCCAAACACGTTCGAGAGGCAACAACAGGTATAAGCCATGCCAGCTACCTTCTCCTGCACTGCTGGCCCCAACAGGGCTGCCAGTGCCTGTCTGCTTGGATGGAGATCTGGCCCTGGGTGCCAAGCCAAAGGTTCTAGTATGCCGCCACCTGCGAGCAAGCGGAGGATTGCCTACCCTTGACTTATACCAGGGGTGGCCAAACTTGCTTAACGTAAGAGCCACATAGATATAAATGTCAGATGTTTGAGAGCCACAAGACATGAACAAATATAATGATATTTAACTTTAGTTGGGGAGGGAAGGGAGAAAGAGAGAGAGAAGGAAAGAAATGTGGAAAGAAAGCGGGAAGAAAGCAAATAGGTGGGGGGAGGGAGAGGTGGAAAGAAAGCAACTTTAAATGCATCTTCCAAGACCCCTATGCCCCTCCACTGGCTGGCTTGGCTTGGAGAAGGGATTTAAAGAAACAAATGCCTTCTCCAAGCCAGCCCGTTGGGGATAGGTCTTCAAGAACGCACTTAAAGTTAAAGTTGCTTTCTTTCTCTCCTCACCCCCATCTCAAGCCTACCCAGGGTGGGGGAACACTGGCAGGGGAAGGGAAGACCAATCAGGGAGGCATGCCTCCACTTCGCTTCCCCAGCCACTCTGCCAGGAGCTCCACAGTATGTGTGAACGAGCCACATGCGGCTCCCAAGCCACAGTTTGGCCACCCCTGACTTAGACTGACATCACTGGTTGGTCTCCTGTTCACTGTTGTGGCTATTATGGGCAAGACAGACAGTGGTGTTTGTTCCATATCAGATGGGCGGTTAGAGTATCCTTTCCACTAAGTGAGCAGAGACATACAAATAAGAATTTTAGTTTTGAGATTGATTTAACCTGCACAGCCAATCAGGTGAGCTCGTTGGACCTTGGTCGTCTGGGGATCAGTTGTAATTCCAGGAGTTCTCCATCCCCCACTCGGAAGTTGGCAATCCTCTCTTCAAGAGTTGCCAGTTTTAAGACTCAGCAAATACCCTTGCAGGCTGTGGTACACCACCTCTCAGTGTCTCTGTCCTTGAAAACCCCTTCAGAGTTGCCATACGTCAGCTGCAACTCGAGAGCCCTTTCCACCACATCTTTCCTTACAAACTGCAGGTAGCAGGTGGTAGCAAAACCTTTCTCTGCCCATGATCCTGCAAAGCTTTTAGCTGTTCAGATTTCACACAAAACATTGGTCCTGCTAAGACCACAAGAAAAGCCCTGCTGGGTCAGACCAGCTTTCCATCTAGTCCAGTATCCTGTCTCATACAGTGGCCAACCGGTTCCTCTGGAGGGCCAACAACAGGGCAGAGAGGCTGAGGCCTTCCTCTGATGCTGCTTCTTGGCACTGGGATTCAGAAGCTGACTGCCTCTGAACATGGAGGTTCCCTTTAGCCACCATGGTTAGTAGCCACTGATAGACCTCTCCTCCATCAATTTGTCTAATCCCCCTATAATGCTGTGTATTCCTGTGGCCATCACTATATCCTCTGGCAGCGAATTCCACCTTTTAATCACCCTCTGTGTAAAGTAGTATTTCCTTTTGTCCATCCTGAACCTACTGCCCATCGGCTTCATTGGATGCTCTCGAGTTCTAGTCTTTTGGGAGAGGGAGAAAAAGTTTTGTCAACTCTCTCCACCCCATGTATAATTTTATAAATCTCTATCATGTCCTCCCCCTAATCGTCTCTTTTCTAAACCGAAAAGTCCCAGACTCTTCAGTCTTTCCTCATAGGGAAGGTGCTCCAACCCCCTCATCATCTTGGTTGCCCTCCTCTGTACTTTTTCCAGCACTGCGATGTCCTTTTTGAGGTATGGAGACTAGAACTGTACACAGTATCCCACAGTACTAAACCATCTTCCACTAACTGTGATTCATTTAGGGTATATCAGTCCAGGATCTGAAACCTGGGGTTCAATGTATCTGATGAACTGTGCTTGCACACAAAAGCTTATACCCAGAATTAAACTTTGTTGGTCTTAAAGGTGACACGGGAGTCAAATTTTGTTTCATGATTTGGTTTATTAACCAGGTAGTCTTAGTTGTGGTTTTGTGTGCATTAATCCACAGCATCACCTTCAGCACAAGGCAAGCCAGAATACCAGCTAAGTATGTGTGGGCGACGAAGAGGAAAGAATGAAAGTGATGAACCACCATTTGAAGAATAATCTCTGAATCAAGTCCTGGTTTTACAAATTAACTGTAGTTCAAATAAATCATTGGGAGGGGCTGTGGCTCAGTGGTAGAGCATCTGCTTGGCATGCAGAGGGCCCCAGGTTCAACCCCCAGCATCTCCAGTTAAAAAAAATTAACACTTTTTGTTGTTGTTGTTCATTCGCACAGCTGAGTCCGACTCTTCGCGACCCCATGGACAAGATCTCGCCAGGCCCTCCTGTTTTCCGCCATCCTCTGAAGTTTGCTCAATTTCATGTTCGTTGCATCTATGACACTGTCTAACCATCTCATCCTTTGCCCTCCCCGTCTTCTTTGACCTTCAATCTTTCCCAGCATCAGGGTCTTCTCCAGTGAGTGCTCCCTTCTCATTGGGTGGCCAAAGTATTTGATCTTCAGTTTCATTATCTGGCCTTCCAGGGAACAGTCAGGGTTGATTTCCTTGATGGACTAATGGTCTGATTCTTCATTATAAGGCAGCGTCATGTGTTCACGGTTTCTCATTAGTCTTTTAACTACATCGACCGACCTGGCTAACGGACTGACTCAGTATAAGACAGCTGCATAAGTTCTGTTTTCCATTGCTGTCTCTTGTTTTTTCTTCTTCACACTTTTTGAGGTTCTGTGATAATCAGTCCCTGCTAGAATTTCACTTGCGATCTCGACTGGCTAGCCAGCAAAAAGGAAGGGAGACATCCCCAAAGCGGCGTGGGAGGATGTATTTCTTACCATATTTGCAAAAGATCTCTGCAAAAAGGACCGGCTTGCAAAAACAGGCAGGTGCCCTGCGGGGCTGGGGTGGGTGGGAGGTGGTTTGTAAGCGAGAGAGAAGAAATATACCTTGGCATGCGAGCACACTGAGAGCACAGGAAGGAGGTTTACATAACCCTGGGACGAAGATTAATTCAAGCCGATGACATTCAGCTCTGGGGGAACGGCTAATGCTTATGACACTTGAGCAGAATAATACCTGGAGTCAGTGTAGCGGAAGCTAAAGGCAGGTGGCAAAGTGACATTGCAGGTCAAGACAAATATGTAATGGGAAAAAAAAGCATTAGAGGAACAACACAAGCACACAAACAATTCAATTTTTGTACCCCTTCTTGCAGCCGCAGAGAGTTCTTTGCAGGCTTTGCTGGTTCCCATTTGAGGAGAGGCTGCCAGTGATTTGCAGTATCTTTGTAAAATACCTATTTTAGCCCGGGCTGGCCTGATCCCATTTGGTCTTGGAAGCTAAGCAGGGTTGGCCTTGGCTAATATGTGGAAAGGCGACCTCCAAGGAATACCAGGGTCGTGACACAGAGGCAGGCAATGGCAAACCACCTCGGACGTGTCTCTTGCCTTAAGAACAAAAGCCGATCTTGCCACCTAGTGGTGCATAACGCTAGAGATGGAACTTCTGGCTGCCAGACAATTTATTTCGTTCTTACATTCGGTTTTAAACCACCCTCCCCCACCAAGGCAGGGCTCAGGGTGGTGTAAGTAAAGGTAAAGGTTCCCTTGCTCGAAAGCCAGTCGAATCTGACTCTAGGGTTGCGGTGCTCATCTCCGTTTCAAAGCCGAAGAGCCAGCGCTGTCCGAAGACATTTCCGTGGTCATGTGGCTGGCATGACTAAACACCAAGGCGCATGGAACACTGTTACCTTCCCACCGAAGCGGTACCTATTTATCTACTTGCAGTTTCTTGCTTTCGAACTGCTAGGTTGGCAGGAGCTGGAACTAGAGACGGGAGCCCACTCCGTCATGCAGCACACTCGGGTCCCGAACTGCAGACCTACTGACCTTCCACAGCCTGCAGTTCAGCGTCTTAACCACTTGAGCCACCGCAGCTCCTCAGGGTGGTGTACAACATGATAATTAACATAGTCCATAATTAAAACAATTTAGAAACAGTGGAAAACACAATAATTAGCCTAAGGATGGTGCTAAAAAATTCAGCCGTGCCACTGCCTCGGAGAGGGGAAGGGAGCGGGAGCACCAGAGGATATAACCATCGCTGTCCTCAGGACGTCCCTGCCTTACAGGCCCTGCGGAACGGCATCAAGTCCTGCGGGGCATGAATGTTATTTGGCAGAGAGTTCAACCAGGTTGGGGCCCGGGCAGAGAGGACATCCCTCGGGCTCTGGTTCCGGACAGCTGGACATCCCTTGGGCCGGGGACCACCAATAGACTCTTAGGATCTCCTGGCTATTCTACACACAATGCTATATAATTATCATCATTATTAATTGCTATTATTATTACCAGTCTACAAGGAACTGACTTCCTGGATCACATCAAGGGCACTGTAGTCTATCTTAAGACTTAAAGAGCTTTTGGGACCTAGACTCTGTTTAAAGAGTTATGGTGGTCTACCAGTTAGAACTGAGATCTGAATTCAAATCTTGATTCTGCCATGAAGCTCACAGCAAGTGACCCTGGGGCAGTCACTTTGTTCTGAGGATAACACGTGTTCTGCCCTGAGACTCTTGGGGGAAAGGTTGGATAAAAAGGTAATGACTTGTTAAATGGGTACCATATAGAAATAATGCATACACAGTTCTTTAGGGTTACTGTAAATAATTTTCAGCAGTGTTGGGATTTTTGTCTTAAATTTAAACAGTCTGATGGAAGCCCTTGCTGTAATGTCTTTAGATGTTTACAAGTACTATTCCAATAAAAATAGTTTTTACATAAAGCTTTTAATTTTATTGACTGTAAAATTTAAACCACACTTGACCCCTCCCCAACCAATCAAGTATTTCTGTTCAAGAAATCATTGCTTTTGGTTCACTAAATTAACATGTAAAGGTAAAGGTTCCCTTGCTCGAAAGTCAGTCGAATCCGACTCTAGGGTTGCGGTGCTCATCTCCGCTTCAAAGCCGAAGAGCCAGCGCTGTCCGAAGACATTTCCGTGGTCATGTGGCCGGCATGACTAAACACCAAGGTGCATGGAATGCTGTTACCTTCCCACTGAAGTGGTACCTATTTATCTACTTGCAATGTCTTGCTTTCGAACTGCTAGGTTGGCAGGAGCTGGAATTAGAGACGAGAGCTCACTCCGTCATGCGGCACACTCGGGTCTCGAACTGCTGATCTACCAAACTTCCACAGCCTGCAGTTCAGCATCTTAAACACTTGAGCCACCGCAGCTCCAAATTAACATGAGAAACTTTTAAATTTTGTTTAGTAAATGTATGTCAAGATAAACAGGCTAAATCAGTGTATGCTCCATTTAATGCCTTGGATAATTTTCCAGAAGATCCACAGCAATATCTACCATTCAGTTTAGTGCCTGAGCCTTGGTTATTTCAATTAAAATAAACATTTAGTTTCATAAATGTTTCGTTCATTCTCAAACTTTTCGAAACAGGACCCACTTAAAACTCACCGTACTTTTCTAGGACCCTCTCGCAAAGTGACTCCATGCCACTTTCGCCCTTTCCAACATAAAACACATGAGTCTCAACAAATTACTATTTTATATTTCAAGTTTTTGGTGGAAAGTGCTATGAAGTCACTGATGACTTATTGTGACCTCCTAGAGCAGGGGTGTCAAACATGCGAACCAGGGGCCAGATCAGGCCCCCGGAGGGCTTTATCGGGCCCACAGTGGAACTGTCTATCTTCTGCTGCTTCTTCCAGTTCTGCTGCTGCTGCGTCATCGTAGGTTTGCAGCTTACAGATGCACACCTGAGCAGCATACTCAAGATTGCAATAGCACAGACATTTTGATGCAATAATTCAGAGCAAGAGGTGTCAGTTATCAGACACTGTTAAATAAACAAAATATTGCAAGAGTGCTAATGTTTTAAGCATGTTTTTGTTGCAAGTAGAAAAAAACCCCTTTGTGTTTGTGTCCTTTATAAAGTTTATATCTCTGCTATCTGGCATTACACCTTATGACATACATGGCCCGGCCCAACAAGATCTCATTTATGTCAGATCTGGCCCTCATAACAAATGAGTTCGACACCCCTGTCATAGAGTTTTCAAGGCAAGAGACTTCAGAAGTGGTTTGTCATTGCCTGCCTCTCCATAGCAACCCTGGACTTCCTCCGCGGTCTCCCATCGGAGTTCTACCAGGGCCGACCCTACTTAGCTTCTGAGATCTGACAAGATTGGCCTAGCCCGGGCCATCCAGGTCAGGGATTCTCGTGTTTTGTACTTATACATTTATTGCATTACTGAGCAACAGGCTGCATTTCATCACCTTTGCACGCATTGTGGGCAGGCACACCCAAATTTGCCGTCAAGCCTCCCGGAACCTACACTCCCAGCTCTCCCTCCCCCCACCCATCCTTCCCTCCTGGCTTTGGTGTAGTGGTTAAGCGAGCAGACTAATCTGGGAGAACTGGGTTTGATTCCCCACTCCTTCACTTGCAGCTGCTGGATGACCTTGGGCAAGCCACAGTTCTGTCAGAGCTGTCCTTGAAAGAGCAGTTCTTGAAAGAGCTCTCTCAGTCTCACCTACCTCACAGGGTGTCTGTTGTGGGGAGGGGAAGGGAAAGGAGTTTGTAAACCGCTCTGAGACTCCTTCAGGTAGTGAAGGGTGGGATATAAATCCAATCTCTCTCTCTTCTTCTACTCTCTTTGAGAACCACCTGCAAGAGAATCCTGACCCATTTTTGGATTCCAAGCTGTGCTGTGATACCACCAGCTTGGTTGGAATGCCAAATGGAACAATTGATAAATGCATTCACATCCAGCTGTTTCCCTCTGCCTATCCAGGTATTTCCTCTTCTTTTTTGAATCATAGGGCATTCCACCCGTCCGTAGAAACACTATGAATGTAAAAAACAACAACATCTGGAATCATCCTGATTGCATATGCATTCATCAGGCATCCTTACAATCTGAAGAGCTGTAAATATGGCATGACTGAGAGCAAATTATATATGCATAAAAACATGTGGCATGCTGCTGGAACTGAGCGACAGTCTGTGTGTGGGAAACACCCATTACAGAGTGAATGCCAAACCTTTCAGGACGCATTCTGCCACTTCAAGCATGAGCCTTCACAATGGAAGTTCACACTACTGGATGCATGTTGTTGAATGGTGCACATGCAGGTGTGATTCGACCACCCTGGCTGAATGGCACAGCATCTCTGATTAAAAGATATCTGCTAACAGGTGCTGGGAAAGGCTCTTTAGCAGGAAGGAAAAGATTGGGAGGAACATCTTGACCACTTGGGTACTAGCTTTTCCTTTCTTGTTACAAGTATAAACTTAGGTGTGGAGAGCCAGTTTGGTGTAGTGGTTAAGAGCGTGGACTTTAATCTGAGAGAACCGGGTTTGATTCCCCACTCCTCCACATGCAGCTGCTGGTGTGACCTTGGGGTCAGTCACAGGTTATCTCAGAGCTGTTCTCTCAAGGGCAGTTCTTGAGAGAGCTCTTTCAGCCCCACCTGCATCACAGAGTGTCTGTTGTGGGGAGGGGAACAGAAAGGAGATTGTAAGCCGCTCTGAGACTCTGAGTGAAGGGCGGGGTATAAATCTAGACTCTTCTTCTTTTTGTGGCCAGAGAAGCATCGATATGGTGCCAGCTGTGGGTTGGGAAATACCTGGAGAAATTGTCACCAGTCAGACCCCTTCTCTTACTGAGGGGCAGTTTATAGCTAGAAAACCCATAAACACCCTTCCTAACAATCTCTTCTCCACCCTAGAGAGAGAAGCATAATTTAGGACAATGGGTCCCAAGAACCTATTGACTAATCTCAACAAAACCCAGCCTCATACATGCACCCCCAAATCTGTTTGGGCCGTCTCTTCCTGTCTCCGTGAAATGCTGGTTGTTTTGTTGCTGCTTCTGTGGACCTCTATCTTTGAAACTGGTAATTATAGCCTTCCCTGAAATGGGTTTCTCCCTCTCCTCCCTGATTTCCTCTTAGCTAGCCTTGTGTTTCTTAGCTAGCCTTGTGTTTAGCTTTCTCTGTGTTTGTATGTGTCTTTTACCATTTTATTCTCTTTTTAATAAAAATCTTTCCAGTTGTACATCTGCCTGGTTTATTTTGAGAGTTTTCTTAAAGGGGAAAATCCTGGTATACATTGGTGGAGGGACCCAGTTACTCCCTCTCAGTTTGTCTCCTTTAAAGCTAATCGCCCCCCAATTAAATAGGAGACTGCCGCTTTAGGCAACAATAAGGGGGGTGGATCTTGGGGAGGGCAATGTTTGGGGAGGGGAAGGATCTCAGCAGGGTATAATTCCATAGGCTCCCCACCCCCCAAAGTAGCCATCTTCTTTAGGAGAACAGATCTTGGTTGTCTGGAAATCAGTTCTAATACTGGGAGATTTCTAGGTGCCACCTGGAGACTGGCAACCCTAAGCATTGGTCTGTGGGTCTTGGTTCTCCAGATTAGAGTCCACTGCTGTTAACCAATACACCAAACTGGCATCTAATCTGAATAGACAGTGCTAGTCTGATAGACCAATGGTAGCATATAAGACAGCTTCATGTATGGCATGGTCAGTGCACTTCTGTGGGGCAGTTGCTGGGAGGCAGCAGCAGGAGAAGTCTATTGCCCAACGGGCCACAGATGGACTTTCCCCTGTCTGATTGCGCAAGCACTGTCTCATGCCGTCGGGATGCTCTGATCATTCCATCCAGGGCTATTTTTGTAGAAAAAGCCCAGCAGGAACTCATTAGCATAATAGGCCACACCCCTGACAACACTGCTCATTAGCATATTAGGCCGCACCCCCATGTTACCAGAAGGGTGCTCACCCAGCCACACCCACCTTTTGCTTCTTATTCTGTTGACCTTGCTTGTGGTCCAAACCCAGGGCTTTTTTGTAGCAGGAACTCCTTTGCATGTTAGGCCACACACCCCTAATGTAGCCAGTCCTAATGAGTTCCTGCTGTTGGGTGTGGCCCAGGGGTCATTTCGTAGAAAAAGAGCTAGGGGGACTCATTAGCATAACTCATTAGCATATGCCACACCCCCTGACATCACCA